>NC_065571.1:19650290-19959609 GCF_937616625.2 Mercurialis annua
GTGTTTTTGATATTTGGTTCATTAAATTCAAAACCGATGGATTTCTCATTTAATTTTTGTTCTTCGTTGATTGCTAGAATTCAGTTTCTGAGTTCTTAAAATTTGATTTATATTTCCTTATTTTGGGTTCTTCTTGATTGTTTAAGTAAAGGATTAGTGATTGTTAGAGTAATAGGGTGTAGATGCAAGAATGTGAGGAATTGAAATGGTTTTGAATTGATGAAGCTTAGTTCGTTTTTCCTTTACTGTAATTTGGAATGGTGTTGTGTTTGATGAATTGTAATATCCCGTATTTTTTTTATGTTATGTTTTTTTTCCGTCGAGCTTTCGGTAAAAAATTTGAGTCGTTCTTTGATTCGGTCGTGGTTTGATCCGTGTTCAGTTGGGTTGAGTCGGTTTGGCCATAGATTACTTAAATTCATTAAGCCCATGCATTGTTTGAAGCCTTTTGGCCCATGCATTGGCCATGCATATGGGCAACAAATTTTATTAACAATTTTGGCTACAAAAATTGCAGCAATTGCACGCATATGTTACTTCCTATATTTAACTCGTTTTTATTTCTTTTTCAACCCTAAATCATTACTTTCTTTTTTTCTTCAAACCCTAGCCGTCACAACTCTCTTCAAATCTCTGGAAAAACGTTGTTCAAATCATCCTAAAATGTCTTGTGAAATCGGGATGAAAAGCTGTCAAATTTTCCAGATTTGCAAAAATCGACACTTCCGTTTCTTAGCCCGTTTTCTTTCGTTCGAGAACTAAATTAAGATATATTTTGTTCCTGTGATTCTAGACTCTCGCCTCTACAACTCTCATCTTCGTTTTCGTAGAACGGTACGTAAATCAATTCGTTTAGGGGCCCGTCGATTTATCGTTTTTGTGTGCTTTCTTGAGTTGTTATTCTTTTCTTTACACTGCCGTTGTGCTATGTTCTGAGTTAAGATATGTTGCTAGGTTATCTTTTATTTTGCTTGTTGATTATAGATATCACTATGAGTGTTCTTGGCTTTGTTTTTGGAGATGATTTCTGCCATGATTCTTAAAGCTAGGGCAATTGTGCTTTCTTATTTTCGATTATTGATTATTACTGTCAATCATGAGTATAATCTGTTCATTAAAACAATGTTAAACATCATGATATTAAATTTTTTTTTTCTAGCAAGAAATTAATGAGTACTGATGTGTCGGGATTTTACTTTGGTTGAAATTATCATGTTGGCCTTGAGTTGTGATTGGCGGCAGTGACAATTTCCTTGATTTCAAAATATATCAATTGGCTTAAGATTTGTGTTAATATTGGCAGTAATTTTAGTTGTTAAAAATATGACTTCGTTTAACCATTTTCCATGAATTCTATTGGTTCCATTTGATTTCCATATTGCTATTAGTATGGAGATTTGTTAATTCAATTATTTTGAATTATGTTAGAGATTTGTAGTTACTGTGTTCATGGCAAAATCGTGAAAATTGTTATTTGATTTCAAAGTGATGGCTAATTGTATACAAAGGTCACTAAAGTGTTTATTTTAAATCAATTGATTCATTAAAATTAATTTTAATTAATCACTTCTAATTTTTGTTTATTGATTTCGATTTTAAATTTTGGATTTCGTTTCGATTTATAAATTGTCAACATTATTTTAATATAAAATAGTGATAGTCCATTTATAAATTTTAAATTATTTATTTGATTCTATTTATCAAATTATTTATTTTGATTTCTAAATTGGGGATTTCATTTTAAATTAAAAGTTTCCCAAACTAGTTATATTATTTTTAAGATCTAAAGATAATATTTGACTTGTTTAAAAATTAAATTAATAATTATTATTAATTATTATTTAATTGATAGTTTGAGGTTTTTGACTTAGAATGCCTTTCTGATTAAAATTATATTTTAGCTTTATTTTGCTATTTAATTATTGAGATATTTTGCCGATAATTATAATTACTTGGATTTTAAACTATTGAGTTCATTTTGATATTTAATCAATATTTTAATTATTATTTAAATATTAAATTATAAACTGTGGTTTATAATTCTGATTTTATCAGTTGGGTCGGTTTAGACTTGGGTCGCCGACACGTGGGTTTAGTTTTGTAGTTTTAAGAAACTCGGCTAACCCACTATTTGAGGAATTTATTTAATTATTATTTAAATAATATTTCGAAGTGGGTTTTAAGGCGTGAACTCAATAGACTTGAATTATTTCTACGGCATTATATTTTATTGAGACATGTGTTTCGCTGTGTGATTTTATTTGTCTGATTATTTGAGCTAGTCCTACGTGGTGTCTAATATTCTTAGAGTTAGGAGTTTGAATGATTTTAATGTATGATTTATTTTTAGACTCTTCGACTACTCGCGCTCAAGAGTCGAAATAGGGTTAGCTGTTTGCCAAGATTCACGTGGATAAGCAAGCAGTGAGTTTGTAGTGCTATTTACCGCTTTATTAAGTACCACATCGTATTTTAATATTATAAATGCTTTTGAACTGTTTTTACGGATTATGGATCTGGATTGAAACGAGCTACTCGATAGGCTTGTATCGAGACTGTGTGCACCGGTGAGTACTCTGGGAAACGGCAGACTAAAGTCTTGCTTACGCTGGTATATATTTATGACGAGGATTTGTTCCCGTCCACTATGGGTTTGTCAGTATGCTATGTCATACTTACGCTGGGATCATTTAAATACTGTTTTCCATAATTATATTATATTAGTATAAAATGTTTTGATTTAAGGGTTTTAAACTTAATAAATGTAAATAGTATTGCGAATTCATCTCAGTATATCTAACCCCGTTGTTTTCCCAAATTTTCCAGGTTTATGATTTGAAAGCTGGTCCACTTCGATTCTTTTGATTCCTCGGAGGTTTTATGTTATTTAAACTATTTCTGTTTTCGAACTCTTAGACCGCAGTAGAACTAGTTTATATATTACATTTATTACTGCACTTTGGGATTGTCGATTTGATCGATTAATTATGATTGGCATGTTTACTCTGTATTATTTTGATAGTATATTTAAGGCATGATGTTAAGCATTTTGGATATTTAAGCTATTTATATTAGAACTGTAATATAAATTGCTAGACTTAGGTTGGAGTCTCGGTTGCCCCCGAGTAGTTTCTGCAGGTTAATGTGTTTCATTGATTTCCGCGAGGCTTGCTATGGGTTTTGGTACGACCATACCCATACCCTAGCGCCGGTCACGATTCATGAAATTGGGTCGTGACAAAGTTGGTATCAGAGCTTTGTTTTTAAACCAAGGCCATTTGCATGCTATGTGTTTACTCTTTTAAGTTGTTATCGAGTCATAGGTACTACTGCGGAATTAGGTTCATGTCTTGTCTTTGAAACGTCATCTTTTGATTTGAAAACTTTCTGCCTACGTCGATAGGATTGCGTCGAGTCAGTCGGTATTTATGCTTTGATTTGATGCTCTTATTTTATTTTATTGATGTTATTTTCACTTGGATGATTTTAAACTACTTTGATTTCTCGGAAAATCTTGCATCGGTAATTTTCTTTATGTCATACTTGAATATGATGTTAATTGCCTTATCGTTATGATGTTGCTCTTCACTTGGGTGATATATGTTGGCTGTTATGCTTTAAGGATGTTGTTGACGTTAAATTATTTTGTGAGTACTTCTGGTTTTGGCCGAGAGCTTTTATTTAAAAAAAACGATATTTGTCAGGATTTGACACCGTTTTGAGTTTAAATGATTTTTGACCGAATTTTTTTTTCGTTTGTAAATTTCGTTGTTGGCCACGTATTGATTTTAAACTACCGTAAGAAAATTATTTTTTCCTAACTAGTGCTTTGACGTTAAAGTCAAATGGGTAATCTGGACACGACACCCTAAAATATTATTTTTAGTATCTTGCCAAAAGAAAAATGAAAAAAATGAAATTCAAATTTATTTCAAAAAAAATAAATTTGACTAAGGATGGAAAAGGGGTTTGTTCTTTGAAATAAAATGAATTTCTCGAAGTCTTAAAATTAAAATGTTACGTCTATAACTTGGTGTTTTCAAAATGATTGTTTTGAAATAAAAATTATTTTGAAAGGTGTTACAGTTTTGGTAATTTTATATTACTTTTGTCATTTTTACCATATTTGGTTGTCAACACTTTGGTGTTGTTGGCCTTATACTCGATTTACTAGTTTTGACTAAAACTTGTGTTTTTGATAAGGTTGTTAAAAAAATATATATAATTGTTTTTCACTTGGGCGATGAGTCTGATGTTGTTATTGGGTGACGTCGAGCTTCTTATTTTGAAAATATTAAGATTTATTTTGAAATGTGTTTTTCGGACTTGAGAATGTTTGTACACTTTTACAATTGGTTATTAGGGGTTTGACTTGGGTCACCTAAATTGGGAGTTGAGCTTGGAAGTGGTAATCACTCGGCTAACTCGACGATTTTAATTTGAGGCGTTTGGGAACAATTATATCTAATGTTTTATAAAAGAGGTTTTCCAGAAAATGAATTTTAACACTGTGGGGCTCGACATAAACTTGAAACCTATTTTGTAAATACTATCTTTCGAAATTTATTTTAATGCGTACTTTTGATTAGTATCACAATTCGTTTTATTCTGAGTTGACATTTTGAACATATTATTACACGATTTAATGTTTTAATCGTGGATGGGCTATTTAAGATTACTGCCATGTCAGTAGGAATTTGTGGATCATATAAGATGTTGTGTGCTTAACCTTTTGAATTTTTTTTGGTTATCTACCCCAATGAGTAGTTGTTTTACTGCAAGATGCTTTAGTGCTTTTTGGTTGTGTGATTAATTCTTGATCTATATTACTATATTATTATTATTGTATTTCGTGTTTGATTAAGTTAAGCCATATCAGTTTTTGTCCTCGTTGACCTCATTGTGTGGAGTAGCACGTGAGAGTATTCCTCGCTAGTTTTCTTTAGCTTATTTTTGGTATTGGTGTCGATGTGCGATTCGAACCTTCGTTTTCTTTTACCCTGCGATTAGTTTTGATGTTATAATTGTTTTAGCCGGATCTAGCGTTTGACCCTGGAAATCGAAGTGATTAATTTTCTTATCAATAAATTTGAGGAGCGATTCTCAAGAGTTGTTCGCAGATTCGAATCCCGAAACTGTCCTGGTCGGAGGAAGACGAATTAATTACTCAGCACCGGTGGAATAATTCTTCTCGTGTGGGTTTACCTCGTTCGTGAAATTTTGAATGTTATGTATTTCTACGTCAGACTCGTTTGTGATAATTTGTTGTAGTCGAAAGTTCAGCTGTTAGTGTTCTAGAATTAGATATGGAATCTGTGAATCGAGGTTGATCAGTGTAGTAATACAATAGTGTTTTCTTTAGATAGATCGGTGAAATATCGAAACTGATATTGAAGCTGTGAAGGCGGTCGTGTTGCTTTGATGCCTTTGGAAAATTTTCAAATTGATTTGAAGAGAAATTCGTTGTTAGGTAAATTTTAGTTTCGTTGTCGATTTTAGGTTATTTCGTTTTGACAATTCAAATTGGTGGACTAGGATAGTGGAGATGGGCAAATATGTCAAAATGGACGAGTGTACGTCTCACAGAGTGTAATGTCTAGAGAATGTTTCGAAGGAAAAAAAAAGTTTGATTTCAAATGTTAACGTGTTAAAATTCATTGAAATGTTTTATCACATAATTGTGCCCAGACATGTCATGAACATGCATTTTGGAATGCCACGAATAGGAAACTGCATTGAGCATTGAGCATTGAGCATGATCACTAATTAAAAGATAAATAAATAATTGATTCATGCATTTAGACCATTCATCACGGCATTAAATTATTAGGGTTTAATGCAACTCTTTGGGGATGAGAGCTGTCATCACCCTGGCGCACAATTATGTAAAATAAATTTTATCAGTGAGATTATTCAAGAAAAATGTTTTTTTTAAAACTCGCGAGTTATATTGTGAAAATAGTGTTTAAAAGGTTATTAAATTTCAAACGGTTTTGAAAATTTTATTGGGTTGGAAACTAGACAAATACTCTGTGACGACGGTAGTGATTTAAGAAAAATGGCATTGTAAGGATTTATTCTATATTGTTGGAGTATCAGCGTTTGGTAAATAGGAGCTATGGTTATAAGTTGCGCTCGAGGTTTAGTTGTGGTAGGTGGGGAAAAATATTGAGTTCGGATTAAAGAGTTGTGTCAGCTTATAATATATGATTTGAGGAGTTTTGTTTTGAAGAACATTGGTTATGCACTGCGTGTGATTTTATAAAGAACTAAAAGCAATTTTGTTTTTACAGATTTAATATTTGTTTAAAAAGTTTTGATACCGGTATGGAAACTATTTCGTAAATAAAGGGATTCTCATTTGCAAAAATTTATTTTTGGGAAAAATGATATAATTTTATCAGCTTGATTTAAAAGTAGATTTTAAGACCTTTTTAAACGAAAGATTATATAAAAATTGTGAATTTATTTAGAAAGTAAATCCGATTATGATTTAAAAAAAATGAAATGAGAGAATTTATTTTGTTGGTACGTTTACGAACAAAGTGATTTTTCAACGGGTTAATTGTTTTTGGTTGAAAGTGAAAAATAAATTGAGGTGCTAGTGATTTCAAATTGAAAGTGGATTGCGTTATTATATATTTGTGTTTACGGGAAGCGTTTTTCTAGAAAAAATTTGTTTTGAGCATAACCAATAATCCGATTGATTGCGATTTGATTTTAATGATTCAAAATAAATATCGAGACTGGAAAATATTGTAGTCAAAAGTTAAGCAATATATCCCTTAAAAATTGGTGTGTTTTCTTACGTCTTAGTTCTAGAGGTTGATGAAATTTTTGAACTGATATTAGTTAGTTGAACGAGGACAATTCTAGTGGTATTTAGTTTTAAGCCTGTAAGAGGAATTATAAGCAGGACAACATTTTGAATTGCGGATAAACTTTCTCATTTGAGGTAATTGGTATTTTGACCACTAATAGTTTTGTAGTGCGTAGGCGTTGAGTGATGAAAGATTAATTCCAGTAAGAGTGTCAGTATGTTTTAGTTGTTGTTTTAGAGTTTGGCTTAGTAAAAGTACGATTTGAATTTTGGGTTTGTCATTACACTTATGGTGTTACTTTGGTAGTCTTTGAGACTTGAACTTGTTATTTTTAGAAATTTTCCTCGTTAAGCATAGTGGTGATTCTCGGTTGGAAAGTTTTTATTTGTGCACACGTGCTGTGTTTTGAGAAGTCGTTGAGGTACCAAATTAGAATTTTTTTTTGCGTATGTGTGTGGTAATCATTCAAATTTTTGACTCAGTTTTAAATTCGAAGTCGTAATTCTTTAAGTTGGGGAAAATGTCTGTAAAAAATTTCAACGTATTTCCAGTTAAGGTATATTTCGTTTCGTTTAACTCTTCTCAGTTTTCATTTGTGGTAAAATTATCTTTTGGTAAGAGTTTGATTTTAAATCTTTGAGATTGAAGCTTTATTTTTGTTTCCGTTGAGTTGTCACTCGGTCGTGAGTAATTTTGGAAATCAGAAATTGTTATGCGTAATTGTTTTCGTTCGTTCTGTCGATGATGCGTTACCTCGTATTTTGAGTTATGTGAGTTTTCATGCTTGCTATAATTGATTTTATTATGGTTCTGGTTTTGTGGTAAATTTGAGGACGAATTTTTAATAAGCTGGGGAGAATGTAATATCCCGTATTTTTTTATGTTATATTTTTTTTCCATCGAGCTTTCGGTAAAAAATTTGAGTCGTTCGTTGATTCGGTCGTGGTTTGATCCGTGTTCAGTTGGATTGAGTCGGTTTTGGCTATAGATTACTTAAATTCATTAAGCCCATGCATTGTTTGAAGCCTTTTGGCCCGTGCATTGGCCATGCATATGGGCAACAAATTTTGTTAACAATTTTGGCTACAAAAATTGCAGCAATTGCACGCATATGTTACTTCCTATATTTAACTCGTTTTTATTTCTTTTTCAACCCTAAATCATTACTTTCTTTTTTTTCTTCAAACCCTAGCCGTCACAACTCTCTTCAAATCTCTGGAAAAACGTTGTTCAAATCATCCTAAAATGTCGTGTGAAATCGGGATGAAAAGCTGTCAAATTTTCCAGATTTGCAAAAATCGACACTTCCGTTTCTTAGCCCGTTTTCTTTCGTTCGAGAACTAAATTAAGATATGTTTTGTTCCTGTGATTCTAGACTCTCGCCTCTATAACTCTCATCTTCGTTTTCGTAGAACGGTACGTAAATCAATTCGTTTAGGGCGCCGTCGATTTATCGTTTCTGTGTGCTTTCTTGAGTTGTTATTCTTTTTTTTATACTGCCGTTGTGCTATGTTCTGAGTTAAGATGTGTTGCTAGGTAATCTTTTATTTTGCTTGTTGATTATAGATATCACTATGAGTGTTCTTGGCTTTGTTTTTGGAAATGATTTCTGCCATGATTCTTAAAGCTAGGGCAATTGTGCTTTCTTATTTTTGATTATTGATTATTACTGTCAATCATGAGTATAATCTGTTCATTAAAACAATGTTAAACATCATGATATTAAATTTTTTTTTTCTTGCAAGAAATTAATGAGTACTGATGTGTCGGGATTTTCCTTTGGTTGAAATTATCATGTTGGCCTTGGGTTGTGATGGCGGCAGTGACAATTTCCTTGATTTCAAAATATATCAATTGGCTTAAGATTGTGTTGATATTGGCAGTAATTTTAGTTGTTAAAAATATGACTTCGTTTAACCATTTTCCATGAATTCTATTGGTTCCATTTGATTTCCATATTACTATTAGTATGGAGATTTGTTAATTCAATTATTTTGAATTATGTTAGAGATTTGTAGTTACTGTGTTCATGGAAAAATCGTGAAAATTGTTATTTGATTTCAAAGTGATGGCTAATTGTATACAAAGGTCACTAAAGTGTTTATTTTAAATCAATTGATTCTTTAAAATTAATTTTAATTAATCACTTCTACTTTTTGTTAATTGATTTTGATTTTAAATTTCGGATTTCGTTTCGATTTATAAATTGTCAACATTATTTTAAATCTAAAATAATGATAGTCCATTTATAATTTTTAAATTATTTATTTGATTCTATTTATCAAATTATATATTTTGATTTCTAAATTGGGGATTTCATTTTAAATTAAAAGTTTTCCAAACTAGTTATATTATTTTTAAGACCTAAAGATAATATTTGACTTGTTTAAAAATTAAATTAATAATTATTATTTAATTGATAGTTTGAGGTTTTTGACTTAGAATGCCTTTCTGATAAAAATTATATTTTAGCATTATTTTGCTATTTAATTATTGAGATATTTTGCCGATAATTATAATTATTTGGGTTTTAAACTATTGAGTTCATTTTGATATTTAATCAATATTTTAATTATTATTTAAATATTAAATTATAAACTGTGATTTATAATTCTGGTTTTATTAGTTGGGTCGGTTTAGACTGGGGTCGTCGACACGTGGGTTTAATTTGGTAGTTTTAAGAAATTCGGCTAACCCACTATTTGAGGAATTTATTTAATTATTATTTAAATATTATTTAAATAATATCTCGAAGTGGTTTTTAAGGCGTGAACTCAATAGACTTGAATTATTTCTACGGCATTATATTTTATTGAGAAATGTGTTTCGCTGTGTGATTTTATTTGTCTGATTATTTGAGCTAGTCCTACGTGGTGTCTAGTATTCTTAAAGTTAGGAGTTTGAATGATTTTAACGTATGATTTATTTTTAGACTCTTCAACTACTCGCGCTCATGAGTTGAACCAGGGTTAGCTGTTTGCCAAGATTCACGTGAATAAGTAAGCAGTGAGTTTGTAGTGCTATTTACCGCTTTATTAAGTACTGCATCGTATTTTAATATTATAAATGCTTTTGAACTGTTTTTACGGATTATGGATCTGGATTGAAACGAGCTACTCGATAGGCTTGTTTCGAGACTGTGTGCACCGGTGAGTACTCTGGGAAACGGCAGACTAAAGTCTTGCTTACGCTGGTATATATTTATGACGAGGATTTGTTCCCGTCCACTATGGGTTTGTCAGTATGCTATGTCATACTTACGCTGGGATCATTTAAATACTGTTTTCCATAATTATATTATATTAGTATAAAATGTTTTGATTTAAGGGTTTTAAACTTAATAAATGTAAATAGTATTGCGAACTCATCTCAGTATATAAGACCCCGTTGTTTTCCCAAATTTTCCAGGTTTATGATTTGAAAGCTGGCCCACTCCGATTCTTTTGATTCCTCGGAGGTTTTATGTTATTTAAACTATTTCTGTTTTCGAACTCTTAGACCGCAGTAGAACTAGTTTATATATTACATTTGTCACTGCACTTTGGGATTGTCGATTTGATCGATTAATTATGATTGGAATGTTTACTCTGAATTATTTTGATAGTATATTTAAGGCATGCTGTTAAGCATTTTGGATATTTAAGTTATTTATATTAGAACTGTAATATAAATTGCTAGACTTAGGTTGGAGTCTCGGTTGCCCCCGAGCAGTTTCTGCAGGTTAATGTGTTTCATTGATTTCCGCGAGGCTTGCTACGGGTTTTGGTACAACCATACCCATACCCTAGCGCTGGTCACGATTCATGAAATTGGGTCGTGACATTAATTGAGGAAGATGATGAGGTGTGAGGGAGTGATTGGTGTGTTTTGATTCTATTTTGGCTAAAGGCTTGTTTTGATCATTGAATTATTTTGATTTAATTAAATAACTTTCTTAAGTTAATTATTAACTAGTTTTTATTTAATTTTATAAATTGATAAATTAACTTTGATTTTTAAATTGGGGATTTCATTTTAATTTGGAAGTTTTCAAAATTAGTAATATTATTTTTAAAATCTAAAATAATAATAATAATATAATATTTGAGTTATTTAAAATTAAATTAATAATTATTAGTAATTATTATTTAATTGTTAATTTGAGATTTTGGCTAAGCGTGCCAATTGGCTAAATTATGATTTAGCCATTTATTAAATTATTTAATTATTTGAGATATTTTTACCGGTAATCTTTAATTACTTGGGTTTCAAGCTATTGAGTTCTATTTTTATATCGATTAATATTTTCATTAAATATTAAATTATAAACTGTGGTTTCTAACTCTGATTTTATGGTTGGGTCGGGTTAGACTTGGGTCGCCCGACATATGGGATTGGCTTGGTAGTTTTAAGAAACTCGGCTACCCCACTATTTTAGGAAATGATTTTATTTATTAATTAAATATTATCGGATGGGATTTTGAAAATATGAACTCAATAGGCTTGATTTATTTACGGCATTATAATTTATTTGAGATTCTGTTTCTCTGTGACTTATCTGGCCTATTATTTGTGCTAATCCTACATGGTGTCTAGTATTCTTAAATTTAGGGGTTGGAGCGATTTTAACGTATGATTTATTTTTAGACTCTTCGACTACTCCCGCTCCGGAGTCGAACCAAGGTTAGCTGTTTGCCGAAGTTTCACGTGGATAAGCAAGTAGTGAGTTTGTAGTGCTATTTACCACTTTATTAAGTACCGCATCATATTTTAATATTATAAATGCTTTTGAACTGTTTTTTTACGGATTATGGATCTCGATTGAAACGAGCTGCTCGATAGGCTTGTATCGAGACTGTGTGCACCGGTAAGTACTCTGAAAATCGGCAGACTAAAGTCTTGCTTAAGCTTGTATATATATGAGGAGGATTTGTTCCCGTCCACTCTGGGTTTATCAGTATGCAATGTCATACTTATGCTGGGATCATTTAAATACTGTTTTTCATAATCATATTATACTAGTATAAAATGTTTTGATTTAAGGGTTTTAAACTTAATAAATGTAAATAGTATCGCGAACTCATCTCAGTATATCTGACCCCGTTGTTTTTTCCAAATTTTCCAGGTTTATGATTTGAAAGCTGGTCCACTCCGATTCTTTTGATTCATCGGAGGTTTTTACGTTATCTTAACTAGTTACTGTTTTCGAACTCTTAGACCGCAGTAGAACTAGATTATATATTACATTTGTTATTGCACTTGGGATTGTCGATTTGATCGATTGTTTATTATTAGCATGTTTACTGTGGATAATTTTAATATTATATTTAAGGCATGCTGTTGAGCATTATGGATATTTAAGTTATTTATATTAGAACTGTAATATAAATTGCTAGAGTTAGATTGGAGTCTCGGTTGCCCCCGAGCAGTTTCTACAGGTTAATATGTTTCATTGATTTCCGCGAGGCTTGCTACGGGTTTTTGTACGACCATATCCATACCCTAGCGCCGGTCACGATTTCAGAAATTGGGTCGTGACATTTTTACCGAATTAAGCCAAATGTTTAAAACGTTGAGAAACCGATCAAAACGTTTAAAACGTTATGAAACAACTCCAAACATTTTTCCTTTTTAGAGATTTAAGGCAAACGTCTACAGACGTTACGAAACAGATCTAAACGTTTCACCTTTTTAGCGATTTCAGCAAAACGTTTACAAACATTACAAAACAAATCCAAACGTTTCTCCTTTTTAGCGATTTAAGCCAAACGTTTAAAACGTTACGAAACCAATCCAAACGTATAAAATGTTACGAAACAAATCCAAACGTTTCTCCTTTTTAGTGATTTAAGCCAAACATTTACAAACATTACGAAACAAATCCAAACTTTTCACTTCTTTAGCGATTTAAGCCGAATATTTACAAACGTTACTAAGCAAATCCAAACATTTCACCTTTTTAGCGATTTAAGCCAAAGTTTTAAAACGTTCCGAAACCAAACGTTTAAAAAGTTACGAAACAAATTCTTATGTTTAACCTTTTTAGAGATTTACGCCAAACGTTTAAAGCATTACGAAATAAATCCTAACATTTCAACTTTTTAACGATTTAAGCCAAACGTTTAAAACGTTACGAAACAAATCCTAATGTTTTTTCTTTTTAGCGATATAAGCCAAACGTTTAAAATGTTTCGAAACAAATCCAAATGTTTCACCTTTTTAGGATTTAAGACAAACGTTTAAAATCTTACAAAACCTATCCAAACATTTTATCTTTTTAGCTATTTAATCCAAAGGTTTACAAACATTACGAAACAAATCCAAACGTTTCACCTTTTAGCAATTTAAGCCAAACGTTTAAAACATTAAGAAACAAATCCAAACGTGTCACCTACTTTGCGATCTAAGCCAAATATTTAAAACCTTACGAAAGATATCCTAATGTTTCACCTTATTTGCGATTTAAGCCAAATGTTTAAAACGTTACAATACAAATCCTAAACCTTTTTAGTGATTTAAGCCAAACGTTAAAAACGTTACGAAACAAATCCTAACGATTCACCTTTTGAGCGATTTAAGCCAAACGTTTAAAATGTTACGAAACAAATCCAAATGTTTCACCTTTTCAGCAATTTGTGCCAAACGTTTAAAACGTTATCAAAGCAATCCAAACGTTTAAAACATTACGAAAAAAATCTTAACGTTTCACCTTTTTAGAGATTTAAGCAAAACGTTTAAAACATTACGAAACAAATCCTAACGTTTTATATTTTTAGCGATTTAAGCCAAACGTTTAAAACGTTACGAAACAAATCCCAATGTTTTACCTTTTTAGCGATATAAGCCAAACGTGTAAAACGTTTCGAAACAAATCCAAATGTTTTACCCTTTTAGGATTTAAGCCAAACGTTTAAAATTTTACAAAACCAATCCAAACATTTAAAACGTTACGAAAACAATCCTAACGTTTCATTTTTTTAGTGATTTAAGCTAAACGTTTAAAACGTTACGAAACAAATATAAACGTTTCACCTTGTTAGCGATTTAAGCTAAACGTTACAAAACCAATCCAAACGTTCAAAACGTTACGAAACAAATCAAAAAGTTTCTCCTTTTTAGTGATTTAAGCCAAACTTTTACAAACATAACTAAACAAATCCAAATGTTTCACCTTTTTTGCGATTTGAGCCAAATGTTTAAAACATTACGAAACCAATCCAAACGTTTAAAACGTTACGAAACAAATCCAAACGTTTCACCTATTTAGCAATTTAAGCAAAACGTTTACAAACGTTACAAAACAAATCCAAAAGTTTCACCTTATTATTGATTTAAGCCAAACGTTTACAAATGTTACAAAAGAAATCCAAACATTTCACCTTTTTAGATATTTAAGCCAAACGTTTAAAACGTTAGGATACCAATCCAAACTTTCAAAATGTTACGAAACAAATCCAAACGTTTCTCCTTTTTAGCGAATTAAGCCAAACGTTTACAAACGTTACGAAACAAATCCAAATGTTTCACCTTTTTACCGATTTTACCCAAATGTTGAAAACATTATGAAACCAATCCAAACAATTAAAACATTACGAAACAAATCCAAATGATTCACCTTTTAAGAGATATAAGCCAAACGTTAACAAACGTTACGAAATAATCCAAAGGTTTTAACCTTTTTAGCGATTTAAGCCAAACGTTTACAAACCTTACGAAACAAATCCAAACGTTTCACCTTTTTAGCGATTTAAGCCAAACGTTTAAAATGTTACGAAACCAATCCAAACGTTTATAACGTTGCAAAACAAACCCTAACGTTTTACCTTTTTTAGCGATTTAAGCGAAACGTTTAAAACCTTACGAAACAAATCCAAACGTTTCACCTATTTGCGATTTAAGCCAAATGATTAAAATGTTACGAAATAAATCCTAAACCTTTTTAGCGATTGAAACCAAACGTTTAAAACGTTACGAAAGAAATTCTAACGTTTCATCTTCTTAGCGATTTAAGCCAAACTTTTAAAACGTTACGAAGCAAATCCAAACGTTTCAAACGTTACGAAATAAATCCAAACTTTTCACGTATTTAGCTATTTAAGCCAAACGTTTAAAACGTTACAAAACCAATCCAAACGTTTCACCTTTTTAGTTATTTAAGCCAAACGTTTACTAACGTTACGAAACAAATCCAAACGTTTTTCCTATTTAGCAATTAAAGCCAAGCATTTACAAACATTAAGAAAAAAAATCTAAACGTTTAACATTTTTAACGATTTAAACCAAATGTTTAAAACGTTACGAAACCAATCCAAACGTTTAAAACGTTATGAAACAAATCCAAAAGTTTCACCTTTTTTGCAATTTATGCCAAATGTTTAAAACGTTACGAAACCAATCTAAACGTTTAAAACGTTTCACCTTTTTAGCGATTTAAGCCAAACGTTTAAAATGTTATGAAACCAATCCAAATGTTTAGAACGTTAGGAAACAAATCCAAACGTTTCACCTTTTTAGCAATTAAAGCCAAACGTTTAAAAAGCTTACGAAAAAAATCCAAACGTTTCAACTTTTTAGCGATTTAAGCCAAACATTTAAAACGTTACGAAACGAATCCAAACGTTCAAAACATTACGAAACAAATCCTAACGTTTCACCATTTTAGCGATTTAAGCCAAATTTTTAAAACATTACGGAACCAATCCAAACGTTTAAAACGTTTGGAAACAAATCCAAAAGTGTCACCTTTTTAACGAATTAAGCCAAAAATTTAAAACGTTACGAAACCAATCCAAACGTTTAAAATGTTACGAAACAAATCCAAACATTTCACATTTTTAGTAATTTAAGCCACACGTTAAAACTTTCCTAAAAAAATTCTAACGTTTCACCGTGTTTGCGATTTGAGCCAAACGTTTAAAATAGTACGAAACAATTCCTAACGTTTCACCTTTTTAGCGATTTAAGCCAGACGTTTAAAATGTTACAAAACAAATACAAGCATTTCACCTTTTAGCGATTTAAGCCAAACGTTTGAAACGTTACAAATCCAATCCAAACGTTCAAAACGTTAGGAAACAAATCGTAACGTTTCACCTTTTTAGCGATTAAAGAAAAACGTTTAAAACGTTATGAAACAAATCCAAATGTTTCACCTTTTCAGTGATTTAAGCCAAACGTTTACAAATGTTACAAAATAAATCCAAACATTCACCTTTTTCGCGATTTAAGCCAAACGTTTAAGACGTTACGAAACAAATCCAAACTTTTCACCTTTTTAGCAATTTAAGCCAAACGTTTAAAACGTTAAGAAACCAATCCAAATGTTTAAAACATTACGACACAAATCCAAATGTTTCACCTTTTTAGCGTTTTAATCCAAACATTTAATACGTTACAAAACAAATCCAAACGTTTCACCTTTTTAGCGATTTAAGCCAAACGTTTAAAACGTTACGAAACCAATACGTTTCCCCTTTTTGAGCGATATAAGCCAAACGTATACAAACGTTACATAATAAATCTTAATGTTTCACATTTTTAGAGATTTAAGACAAAAGTTTAAAATATTACGAAGCAAATCCTAACGTTTCACATTTTTAGCGATTTTAAGCCAAACGTTTAAAACTTTTTAGCGATTGACGCCCAACGTTTAAAACATTTCGAAACAAATCCAAACGTTTCACCTATTTAGCGATTTAAGCCAAACGTTTAAAACGTTATGAAACCAATCTAAACGTTTAAAACTTTGCAAAAGAAAAAACCCAAACGTTTCACCTTTTTAGCAATTTAAGCCAAATGTTTACAAACGTTACGAAACAAAACCAAACGTTTCACCTTTTTAGCAATTTAATCCAAACATTTAAAATGTTACGAAACCAATCAAAACGTTTGTAACGTTACGAAACAAATCCTATCGTTACAACATTTTAGCGATTTAAGCTAAACATATAAAACGTTTCGAAACAAACCAAACGTTTCACCTTTTTAACGATTTAAGTCAAACGTTTAAGACGTTACGAAACCAATCCAAACGTTTCTCCCTTTTAGCGATATAAGCCAAACATTTACAAACGTTATGAAACAAATCCGAATGTTTCACCTTTTTAGCGATTAAAGCCAAACGTTTAGAAAAGTTACGAAACTAATCCGAACGTTTCACCTTTTTAGCGAATTAAGCCAAACGTTTAAAACGTTACGAAACCAATCCAAACGTTTAAAACGTTACGAAACAAATCCAAACGTTTCACCTTTTCAGCGATTTAAGCCAAACGTTTATAAACGTTACGAAACAAATCCAAACAGTTCACCTTTTTTATCAATTGAAGCCAAACTTTAAAAATATTATGAAACCAATCCAAAAGTTTAAAACGTTACGAAACAACTCCAAACGTTTCACCTTTTTAGCTATTTAAGCCAAATGTTTACAAATGTTACGAAACAAATCCAAACGTTTCGCCTTTTTAGCGATTTAAGCCAAACGTGTACAAACGTCACGAAACAAATCCAAATGTTTAACCTTTTTAGCGATTTAAGCCAAACGCTTAAAACTTTACGAAACCAATCCAAAAGTTTGAAACGTTACGAAACTAATCTTTATGTTTCACCTTTTTAGAGATTTAAGACAAACGTTTAAAACATTACGAAAAAAATCCTAACGTTTCACATTTTTAGCAATTTTAAGCCAAACGTTTAAAACGTTACGAAACTAATCTTAGCGTTTCACCTTTTTAGCTATTTAAGCCCAACGTCTAAAACATTTCGAAACAAATCCAAACGTTTCACCTTTTCAGCGATATATGCCAAACGTTTAAAACGTTAGGAAACCAATCCAAACCTTTAAAACGTTACAAAACAAATCCAAACGTTTTACCTTTATAGCAATTTAAGCCAAACGTTTACAAACGTTACGAAACATATCCAAACATTTCACCTTTTTAGCAAATTAAGCCAAACGTTTAAAATGTTACGAAACCAATCCAAACGTTTAAAACGTTTTGAAACAAATCCAAATGTTTCCCCTTTTTAGCGATTTAAGCCAAACCTTTAGAAATGTCAGGAAACTAATACAAACCTTTAAAATGTTACGAAACCAATTGAAACGTTTATAACCTTACAAAACCAATCCAAACGTTTAAAATGTTGCGAAACAAATCCAAACGTTTTACCTTTTTAGCGATTTAAGCCAAACGTTTACAATCGTTACGAAACAAATCCAAACAGTTCACCTTTTTATCAATTGAAGCCAAACTTTTAAAATGTTATGAAACCAATCCAAAGGTTTAAGCGTTTCGCCTTTTTAGATATATAAGCCAAACGTTTACAAATGTTACGAAACAAATCCAAATATTTCGCCTTTTTAAGGATTTATGCCAAACGTTTACAAACGACACGAAACAAATCAAAACGTTTAACCTTTTTAGCAATTTAAGCCAAACGTTTGAATGATACGAAACCAAGCCAAACATATAAAACATTACGAAAAAAATCCATATGTTTCACCTTTTTAGCGATTTAAGTCAAAAGTTTTCAAACGTTACGAAACAAATCCACATGTTTCACCTTTTTAGCAATTTAAGCCAAACATTTGGAAACGTTACTGAACAAATCCAAACGTTTTACCTTTTTAAGATTTAACCTGAACGTTTAGAACGTTACGAAACCAATCCAAACGTTTAAAACGTTACTAAACAAATCCTAACGTTTCACCATTTTAGCGATTTAAGCGAAACGTTTAAAACGTTTCGAAACAAATCCGAACGATTCACCTTTTTAGCGATTTAAGCCAAATGTTAAAAACGTTACGAAACCAATCCAAACATTTAAAAGGATACAAAACAAATCCAAACATTTCACCTTTTTAGTGGTTTAAGCCAAACTTTTACAAACGTTACGGAACAAATACGTACGTTTCACCTTATTAGCGATTTAAGCCAAACGTTTAAAACGTAACCAACAAATCCAAATGTTTCCCTTTTTAGCGATTTAAGCCAAATGTTAACAAACGTTACGAAACAAATCCAAACGTTTCACCTCTTTAGCGATTTAAGCCAAACGTTTAAAACGTTACAAAACGAATCCATACGTTTAAAACGTTACGAAACAAATTGTAACGTTTCACCTTTTAAGCGATATAAGCCAAACGATTACAAACATTACGAAACAAATCCAAACGTTTCAGCTTTTTAGCGATTTAAGACAAACGTTTAAAACGTTACGAAACCAATCCAAACGTTTAAAACGTTACGAAACAAATCCTAATGTTTCACCTTTTTTAGCGATTTAAGCCTAACATTTGAAACCTTACGAAACAAATCCTAATGTATCACCTTTATTGTGATTTAAGCCAAATGTTTAAAACTTTACGAAACAAATCCTAAATCTTTTTAGCGATTTAAGCCAGACATTTAAAACTTTATGTAACAAATTCTAACATTTAACGTTTTTAGCGATTTAAGCCAAACGTTTAAAACGTTACGAAACAAATCCAAACGTTTCACCATTTTAGCCATTCAACCCAAATGTTTAAAACGTTACGAAACCAACCCATACGTTTCACCTTTTTAGCCATTTAAGCTAAACGTTTACAAACGTTACGATTTGTTAAGTTTCACCTTTTTAGCAATTTTAGCCAAACGTTTATAAACATTGAGAAATAAATCCAAACGTTTAACCTTTTTAGTGATTTAAGCCAAAATATTTAAAAACTTTACGATACAAATCCTAAACCTTTCTAGCGGTTTAAGCCAAACTTTTAAAACGTTACGAAACAAATCTTAGTGTTTCACCTTTTTAACGATTTAAGCCCAACGTTTAAAACATTTCGAAACAAATCCAAACGTTTCACCTTTTTAACGAATTAAGCCAAACGTTTAAAACGTTATGAAACCAATCCAAACATTTAAAATGTTACGAAACAAATCCAAAAGTTTTTTACCTTTTTAGCAATTTAAGCCAAATATTTACAAACGTTACGAAACAAATCCAAACGTTTCATCATTTTAGCGATTTAAGACAAGCATTTAAAACTTTACGAAACCAATCCAAACGTATAAAATGTTACGAAAAAAATCCTAATGTTTCACCATTTTAGCGATTTAAGCCAAACATTTAAAACGTTTCGAAACAAATCCAAACGTTTCACTTTTTTAGCTATTTAAGACAAACGTTTAAAACATTACGAAACCAATCCAAACGTTTAAAACGTTACGAAACAAATCCAAACGTTTCACCTTTTTAGCGATTTAAGCCAAACGTTTACAAATGTCACGAAACTAATCCAAACATTTTACCTTTTTAGCAAATTAAGCGAAACGTTTAAAACGTTACGAAACCAATCCAAACGTTTAAAACGTTACGAAACCGATCCAAACGTTTAAAACATTACGAAACAAATCCAAACTGTTCAAGTTTTTATCAATTGAAGCCAAACTTTTAAAATGTTATGAAACCAATCCAAAGGTTTAAAATGTTACGAAACAAATCGAAACGTTTTGCCTTTTTAGATATATAAGCCAATCATTTACAAATGTTACGAAACAAATCCAAACGTTTCGCCTTTTGAGCGATTTATGCCAAACGTTTACAAACGTCACGAAACAAATCCAAAAGTTTAACCTTTTAAGCAATGTAAGCCGAACGTTTAAACGATAGGAAACCAATCTAAACATATAAAACGTTACGAAAAAAATCCATACGTTTTACCTTTTTAGAGATATAAGCAAAACGTTTACAAACGTTACGAAACAAATCCAAACGTTTCACCTTTTTAGCGATTTAAGCCAAACATTTAGAAACGTTACAGAACAAATCCAAACGTTTTACCTTTTTAGCGATTTAAGCCAAACGTTTCGAAAGTCATGAAACCAATCCAAACGTTTAAAATGTTACTTAACAAATCCTAACGTTTCACCATTTTAGCGATTTAAGCCAAACGTTTAAAACGTTAAGAAACAAATCCAAACGATTCACCTTTTTTAATGATTTAAGCCAAATGTTAAAAACGTTACGAAACCAATCCAAACATTTAAAATTTTACGAAACAAATCCAAACATTTCACCTTTTTAGTGATTTAAGCCAAACGTTTAAGAACGTTATAGAACAAATCCAAACGTTTCACCTTTTTACCGATTTAAGCCAAACATTGAAAACGTTACGAAAAAATCCAACCGTTTCCCCTTTTTAACCATTTAAGCCTAATGTTTACAAACGTTACGTAACAAATCCAAACGTTTCACCTCTTTAGTGATTTAAGCCAAACGTTTAAAACATTACGAAACGAATCCATACGTAAAAAGTTTCGAAACAAATCGTAACGTTTCACCTTTTTAGCTTTGGGTTAGTTCCTAAAAAAATCACGAACTTTACACGAAGTTTCATTTTAATCATGACCTTTAAAAGTTGCCATTTAAAGGCACGAACTTTCATTTTGTTTCAAATCTATCATTTCAGTGTATTTTTGTTGACTAAATTCTCCAATAATCCATTAATGAAAGACCCAAATTATAATTCGACATTAAATCTTATTATCTTTTAGTTAGAGTATATAGGATTATGAATTTTTGGTTCGATAAAATTCATCGGATTTTACTTTGGCGATAGATTTGAAACAAAATGAAAGTTCGTGCCTTTAAATGACAACTTTTAAAGTTCATGATTAAAATGAAACTTCGTGTAAAGTTCGTGATTTTATTAGGAATTAACCCTTTAGCTTTTAATCCTAATGTTTAATCCTAATATCCCAACGGTTCCCTTTTTTTAGTAAATAAAGCTAAACATTTACAAACGTTACGATACAAATCCAAACGTTTCACCTTTTTAGCAATATAAGGCAAACGTATAAAATATTACGAAACCAATCCAAACGTTACAAACGTTTCAAAAAAAATCCAAAGGTTTCTCCTTTTTAGCGATTTATGCCAAACGTTTAAAATGTTACGAAAAAAATCCACACGTTTCTCCTTTTTAGCGATTTAAGCCAAACGTTTACATACGTTACAAAACAAATCCAAACAATTCAACTTTTTAATGATTTAAGCAAAACGTTTAAAACCTTACAAAACAAATCCAAACGTTTAAAACGTTACGAAACAAATCTAAACGTTTCACCTTTTTACCGAATTAAGCCAAACGTTTACCAACGTTACGAAACGAATCCAAACGTTTCTACTTTTTAGCGATTTAAACAAAATGTTTACAAATGTTACGAAACAAATCCAAACGTTTCACCTTTTTAGCGATTTAAGCAAAACGTTTAAAATATTATGAAATCACTCCAAACGTTTAGAACGTTATGAAACAAATCCAAACGTTTCCCCTGTTTAGAGAATTAAGCCAAACGTTTACAAACGTTACGAAACAAATCCAAATGTTTCACTTTTTTACCGGTTTAAACAAAACGTTTAAAACGATACGAAACCTATCCAAACGTTCAAAACATTACGAAACAAATCCAAACGATTTACCTTTTTGGAGATTTAAGCCAAACGTTTACAAACGTTACAAATAAAATCCAAAGTTTAAAACGTTGCGAAACAAATCCAAACGTTTCCCCTAATTAGCGATTTAAGCCAAACGTTTACAAACATTACGAAACAAATCCAAACATTTTAAGTTTTTATCAATTGAAGCCAAACTTTTAAAATGTTATGAAACCAATCCAAAGGTTTAAAACGTTACGAAACAAATCGAAACGTTTCGCCTTTTTACATATATAAGCCAAACGTTTACAAACGTTACGAAACAAATCCAAACGTTTCGCCTTTTGAGCGATTTATGCCTAACGTTTACAAACGTCACGAAACAAATGCAAACGTTTAACCTTTTAAGAAATTTAAGCCAAACGTTTAAACGATTGGAAACCAATCCAAACATATAAAACGTTACGAAAAAAATCCATTCTTTTTACCTTTTTAGCGGTATAAGAAAAAAGTTTACAAACGTTACGAAACAAATGAAAACGTTTCACCTTTTAGCGATTTTAGCCAAACATTTAGAAACGTTACAGAACAAGTCCAAACGTTTTACCTTTTTAGCAATTTAAGCCAAACATTTCGAATGTTACGAAACCAATCCAAACGTTTAAAACATTACTTAACAAATCCTAACGTTTCACCATTTTACCGGTTTAAGCCAAACGTTTAAAACGTTACGAAACAAATCCAAACGATTCACCTTTTTAGTGATTTAAGCCAAATGTTAAAAACGTTACGAAACCAATCCAGACATTTAAAACGTTATGAAACAAGTCTAAACATTTTACCTTTTTAGTAATTTAAGCCAAACGTTTAAGAATGTTATAGAACAAATACAAACGTTTCCCCTTTTTTGCGATTTAAGCCAAACGTTTAAAACTTTACGAAAAAATCCAAAATGTTTCCCCTTTTTAACAATTTAAGCCAAATGTTTACAAACGTTACGTAACAAATCCAAACGTTTCACCTCTTTAGCGATTTAAGCCAAACGTTTAAAATGTTACGAAACCAATCCATACGTTAAAAACGTTATGAAACAGATCGTAACGTTTCACCTTTTTAGCGATTTAAGCCTAACGTTTAAAACGTTACGAAACCAATCCAAACGCTTAAAATGTTATGAAACAAATTCCAACATTTCCTCTTTTTTAGAAATTTAAGCCAAACATTTACAAACGTTATGAAACAAATACAAACGTTTCACCTTTTTAGCAATTTAAGCCAAACGTATAAAATATTACGAAACCAATCCAAACGTTACAAATGTTTCGAAACAAATCCAAATGTTTCTCATTTTTTGCGATTTATACCAAACGTTTAAAAAGTTACGAAACAAATCTTAAAATTTCACCTTTTTAGCGATTTAAGCCAAACGTTTAAAACCTTACGGAACAAATCCAAACCTTTTACGTTTTTAGCGATTTAAGCCAAACGTTTAAAACGTTACAAAACCAATCCAAACGTTTAAAACGTTAAGGAACAAACCTAAACGTTTCTCCTTTTTAGCGATTTAAGCCAAGCGTTTACAAACGTTACGAAACAAATCCAAATGATTCACCTTTTTAGCGATTTAAGCAAAACATTGAAATCCTTACGAAACCAATCCAAACGTTTAAAAGGTTACGAAGCAAATCCAAACGTTTCCCCTTTTTAACAAATTAAGCCAAACGTTTACGAATGTTACAAAAAAATACAAACGTTTATCCTTTTTAGCTATTTAAGCAAAAAGTTTACAAATGTTACGAAACAAATCCAAACGTTTCATCTTTTTAGCGATTTAAGAAAAACGTTAAAATGTTACGAAACTAATCCAAACGTTTAGAACGTTACGAAACAAATCCAAATGTTTCACCTTTTTAGCAAATTTAGCCAAACGTTTACAAACTTTACGAAACAAATCAAAATGTTTCACCTTTTTAACGAACTAACCCAAACGTTTAAAACGATACGAAACCAATCCAAACGTTGAAAACATTACAAAAGAAATCCAAACGTTTCACCTTTTTAGAGATTTAAGCCAAACGTTTACAAACGTTACGAAAAAAATCCAATCTTTTTAGCAATTTTAGCCAAACGTTTACAAACATTGAGAAACAAAATCCAAACGTTTAACCTTTTTAGTGATTTAAGCCAAATGTTGAAAAGGTTACGAATCCAATCCAAACGTTTAAAACCCTACGAAACAAAATCTAACATTTCACCTTTTAGTGATTTAAGCGAAATGTTTAAAACCTTACGAAACAAATCTTAACGTTTCACCTTTTTCGCGATTTAAGCCAAATATTTAAAAACTTTACGATACAAATCCTAAACCTTTCTAGCGATTTAAGCCAAACGATTAAAACGTAACGAAACAAATCTTAGTGTTTCACCTTTTTAACGATTTAAGCCCAACGTTTAAATCATTTCGAAACAAGTCCAAACGTTTCACCTTTTTAGCGAATTAAGCCAAACATTTAAAACGTTATGAAACCAATCCAAACGTTTAAAACATTACGAAAAAAATCCAAAAGTTTTTTTTACCTTTTTAGCAATTTAAGCCAAACATTTACAAACGTTACAAAACAAATCCAAACGTTTCATCATTTTAACGATTTAAGCCAAACATTTAAAACTTTACGAAACCAATCCAAACGTTTAAAATGTTACGAAAAAAATCCTAACGTTTCACCATTTTAGCGATTTAAGCGAAACGTTTAAAACGTTTCGAAACAAATCCAAACGTTTCACCTTTTTAGCGATTTAAGCCAAACGTTTAAAACATTACGAAACCAATCCAAACGCTTAAAACCTTGCGAAACAAATCCAAACGTTTCATCTTTTTAGCGATTTAAGCCAAACGTTTACAAATGTCACGAAACTAATCCACACATTTAACCTTTTTGGCGAATTAAGCGAAACGTTTAAAACGTTACGAAACCAATCCAAACGTTTAAATCGTTACGAAACCGATCCAAACGTTTAAAATGTTATGAAGAAAATCCAAATGTTTCCCGCAATTAGCGATTTAAGCCAAACGTGTACAAACATTACGAAACAAATCCATACAGTTCAAGTTTTTATCAATTGAAGCCAAACTTTTAAAATGTTATGAAACCAATCCAAGGGTTTAAAACGTTACGAAACAAATCGAAACGTTTCGCCTTTTTAGATATATAAGCCAAACGTTAACAAGCGTTACAGATACAAATCCAAACGTTTTGCCTTTTGAGCGAATTATGCCAAACGTTTACAAACGTCACGAAACAAATCCAAAAGTTTAACTTTTTAAGCAATTTAAGCCAAAAGTTTAAACGATTGGAAACCAATCCAAACATATAAAATGTTACGAAAAAAATCCATACGTTTTACCGTTTTAGCAATATAAGCAAAAAGTTTACAAACGTTACGAAACAAATCCAAACGTTTCGCCTTTTTAGCGATTTAAGCCAAACATTTAGAAACGTTACAGAACAAATCCAAACGTTTTACCTTTTTAGCAATTTAAGCCAAACGTTTCAAAAGTTACGAAACCAATCCAAACGTTTAAAACGTTACTTAACAAATCCTATCGTTTCACCATTTTAGCGATTTAAGCCAAACGTTTAAAACGTTAAAAAATAAATCCAAACGATTCACCTTTATAATGATTTAAAAAACGTTATGAAACCAATCCAAACATTTAAAACGTTATGAAACAAATCCAAACATTTCACCTTTTTAGTGATTTAAGCCAAACGTTTAAGAACGTTATAGAACAAATACAAACGTTTCACCTTTCTAGCGATTTAAGCCAAACGTTTAAAACGTTAAGAAAAAATCCAAACATTTCCCCTTTTAACGATTTAAGAGAAATGTTTACAAACGTTACGTAACAAATCCAAACGTTTCACCTCTTTAGCGATTTAAGCCAAACGTTTAAAACGTTACAAATTGAATCCATACGTTTAAAACGTTATGAAACAAATCCTAATGTTTCACCTTTTAAGCGATTTAAGCCTAACGTTTAAAACGTTACGAAATCAATCCAAACGTTTAAAATGTTATAAAAAAATCCCAATGTTTCCCTTTTTTAGCAAATTAAGCTAAACATTTACAAACGTTACGAAACAAATCCAAACGTTTCACCATTTTAGCAATTTAAGGAAAACGTATAAAATAATACAAAACCAATCCAAACGTTACAAACATTTCGAAACAAATCCAAACGTTTCTCCTTTTAAGCAATTTATGCCAAACGTTTAAAATGTTACGAAACAAATCCAAACGTTTCTCCTTTTTAACGATTTAAGCCAAACGTTTACAAACGTTACAAAACAAATCCAAACAATTCAACTTTTTAGCGATTTAAGCAAAACGTTTAAAACCTTACAAAGAAAATCCAAACATTTAAAACATTACGAAACAAATCCAAATGTTTCACCTTTTTAGCGAATTAAGCCAAACGTTTACCAACGTTACGAAACGAATCCAAACGTTTCCACTTTTTAGCGATTTAAGCAAAACGTTTACAAATGTTACGAAACAAATCCAAACGTTTCACCTTTTTAGCGATTTAAGCAAAACGTTTAAAACGTTACGAAACCAATCCAAACGTTTAGAACGTTATGAAACAAATCCAAACGTTTGCCCTTTTTAGTGAATTAAGCCAAATGTTTACAAACGTTACGAAACAAATCCAAATGTTTCACTTTTTTACCGGTTTAAGCAAAACGTTTAAAACGATACGAAACCTATCCAAACGTTCAAAACATTACGAAACAAATCCAAACGTTTTACCTTTTTGGAGATTTAAGCCAAACGTTTACAAACGTAACAAAAAAATCCAAACGTTTAAAACATTACGAAACAAATCCAAACGTTTCCCCTAATTAGCGATTTAAGCCAAACGTTTACAAACATTATGAATCAAATCCAAACAGTTGAAGTTTTTATCAATTGAAGCAAAACTTTTAAAATGTTATGAAACCAATCAAAAGGTTTAAAACGTTACGAAACAAATCGAAACGTTTCGCCTTATTAGATATATAAGCCAAAGGTTTAAAACGTTACGAAACAAATCCAAACGTTTCGCCTTTTGAGCGATTTATGCCAAACGTTAACAAACGTCACGAAACAAATCCAAACGTTTAACCTTTTAAGCAATTTAAGTCAAACGTTTAAACGATTGGAAACCAATCCAAACATATAAAACGTTACGAAAAAAATCCATACGTTTTACCTTTTTAGCGATATAAGCAAAAAGTTTACAAATGTTATGAAACAAATCCAAACGTTTCCCATTTTAGCAATTTAAGCCAAACATTTAGAAACGTTACAGAACAAATGCAAACGTTTTACCTTTTTAGCAATTTAAGACAAACGTTTCGAACGTTACGAAACCAATCCAAACGTTTAAAACGTTACTTAACAAATCCTAACGTTTCACCATTTTAGCAATTTAAGCCAAACGTTTAAAACGTTAAGAAACAGATCCAAACGATTCACCTTTTTTGTGATTTAAGCCAAATGTTATAAACGTTACGAAACCAATCCAAACATTTAAAATGTTACGAAACAAATCTAAACATTTCACCTTTTTAGTGATTTAAGCCAAACATTTAAGAACGTTATAGAACAAATACAAATGTTTCACCTTTTTAGCGATTTAGCCAAACGTTTAAAACTTTACGAAAAAATCCAAATGTTTTGTTTCCCCTTTTTAACGATTTAAGCCAAATGTTTACAAACGTTACGTAACAAATCCAAACGTTTCACCTCTTTAGCGATTTAAGCCAAACGTTTAAAACGTTGCAAAACCAATCCATACGTTAAAAACGTTATAAAACAAATCGTAATGTTTCACCTTTTTAGCGACTTAAGCCTAACGTTTAAAACGTTACGAAACCAATCCAAACGTTTAAAACGTTATGAAACAAATTCCAACGTTTCCCTTTTTTTAGCAATTTAAGCCAAACATTATGAAACAAATCCAAACGTTTCACCTTTTTAGCAATTTAAGCCAAACGTATGAAATATTACGAAACCAATCCACACGTTACAAAGGTTTCGAAGCAAATCTAAACGTTTCTCATTTTTAGCGATTTATACCAAACGTTTAAAAAGTTATGAAACAAATCCTAAAATTTCACCTTTTTTGCTATTTAAGCCAAACGTTTAAAACCTTACGGAACAAATCCAAACCTTTCACCTTTTTAGCGATTTAAGCCAAACGTTTAACACGTTTCGAAACATATCAAAAAGTGTCACCTTTTTAGCGATTTAAGCCAAAAATTTAAAATGTTACGAAACCAATCCAAACGTTTAAAACGTTACGAAACAAATCTTAACATTTCACCTTTTTAGTAATTTAAGCCATACGTTTAAAACGTTCCTAAGCAAATCCTATCTTTTTACCGTTTTTGTGAATTGAGCCAAACATTTAAAATATTAGGAAACAAATCCTAAAAATTGCTAGCAATTTAAGCCAAACATTTTAAATTTTACGAAACAAATCCTAACGTTTCACCTTTTTAGCGATTTAAGCCAAACTTTTGAAACGTTACGAAACCAATCCAAACGTTTATAACGTTACGTAACAAATCGTAACGTTTCACCTTTTTAGCGATTTAAGAAATACGTTTAAAACGTTATGAAATAAATCCAAATGTTTCACCTTTTTAGCGATTTAAGCCAAACGTTTACAAACGTTACAAAATAAATCCAAACTTTCACCTTTTTCGCGATTTAAGCCAAACGTTTAAAACGTTACGAAACAAATCCAAACTTTTCACCTTTTTAGCAATTTAAGCCAAACGTTTAAAACGTTAAGAAACCAATCCAAATGTTTATAACGTTACGACACAAATCCAAATGTTTCACCTTTTTAACGTTTTAATCCAAACGTTTAAAACGTTACAAAACAAATCCAAACGTTTCACCTTTTCAGCGATTTAAGGCAAACGTTTAAAACGTTACGAAACCAATCCAAACGTTACGAAACTAATCAAAACGTTTCACCTTTTTGAGCGATATAATCCAAACGTATACAAACGATACGAAATAAATCTTAACGTTTCACCTTTGTAGAGATTTAAGACAAACTTTTAAAACATTACGAAACAAATCCTAACGTTTCACATTTTTAGCGATTTTAAGCCAAACGTTTAAAACCTTTTAGCTATTTAAGCCCAACGTTTAAAATATTTCTAAACAAATCCAAATGTTTCACCTATTTAACGATTTAAGACAAACGTTTGAAACGTTATGAAACTAATCCAAATGTTTAAAACGTTGCGAAAGAAATCCAAACGTTTCACCTTTTTAGCAATTTAAACAAAACGTTTACAAACGTTACGAAACAAATCCAAACGTTTCACCTTTTTAGCAATTTAATCCAAACATTTAAAACATTACGAAACCAATCCAAACATTTGAAACGTTACGAAACAAATCCTAACGTTTCACCATTTTAGAAATTTAACCCAAATATTTAATACGTTTCGAAATAAATCTAAATCTTTCACCTTTATAGCAATTTAAGTCAAACGTTTAAGACGTTACGAAACCAATCCAAATGTTAAAAACGTTACGAAACAAATCCAAATGTTTCCCCTTTTTAGCAATATAAGCCAAACATTTACAAACGTTATGAAACAAATCCGAATGTTTGACCTTTTTAGCAATTTAAGCCAAATGTTTACAAACATTACGAAACTAATCCAAACGTTTCACCTTTTTAGCAAATTAAGAAAAACGTTTAAAACGTTGCGAAACCAATCCAAACGTTTAAAACGTTACGAAACAAATCCAAACATTTCACCTTTTTAGCGATTTAAGCCAAACGTTACGAAACAAATCCAAACGGTTCACCTTTTTATCAATTGAAGCCAAACTTTTAAAATATTATGAAACCAATCCAAAGGTTTAAAACGTTACAAAACTACTCCAAATGTTTCGCCATTTTATCTATTTAAGCCAAACGTTTACAAACGTTACGAAACAAATCCAAACGTTTCTCCTTTTTAGCGATTTAAGCCAAATGTTTACAAACGTCACTGTCACGACCCAAAATATTGAGCCGTAACCGGCGCTAGGGAACGGGAGTGGTAGCTCCGGAACCCGTAGCAAGCCTTAAATCACTAATAATTTTTCATAAATTCGTAAACAAATAATATCAAACAACGGATGCAATTACATATATAACATATAACCAAATATTTACATTAACTGTTTAAAACTCGCGGACTCTAGTTACCGTACCCTGTACGAACTGGCCTCGCGGTACTCTACACATCAGTTAATGTTTCAAAACATCTCACTGGCATCTGGGGCCGTGGATCACATGTAAAACACGTAGCCTATCAAAACCATATAGAACAAAGACAGCAGGTAATATATACAATCAAAATGAACTGCTGTCTAGACTACTATTCTGTCGACACAGGACCACTACTGCAGCATTCACAAAAGTCAGAAACTATACATACACAGCTGACTTCTCGACTTCAAAATTGGCTTCTAGCTAGGTCCACAAACTAAGCACCTGAAAGACATCAAAGGTGAGGGGTCAGTATTTGGGAAAATACTGAGTGAGTTGACATTTACTAACAATATTAGTATAGAAACATAGCATCGCATCTCAAGAAAACAATAATATAAAACATATAAACATGTATTTGATCCCTACGAAACTAATATCCTAGCATGCGACACATTTCTCGAATAATCATATATCATTCAACCCAATCGTTAATCTCAAGCTGTGAGTCCAACTCACTGGTGGGTCTAACCCACTAGATACGGGAACTTCAAACTACACGGTAGAGTTCACCCTCGTATAGAATTCACATCATGTCATACATATCCAATCATTTCTCAAATGCAATACACTCGACTGAATCAATACTGGTGATCACACAGCCTATTGACACCTAATAGGTAGCTAGTTTCTTCGGATTGCATACTAGTTCTCGTATATAGAAATCAATAAAACATATAACAAATCAATCAATTATATATAATGCGATGCGTGTAAGCAGTATATATATCTATATAAAATAACTTTAATATATAATACGTGAAAGTAAAGTGCAACTCACATTGACCGCTATCCACTCTATAACAAGATCGATGTGGTAATATGCTCGTACTAGTACACCTCTAGTGTCCTCACTGCTCGGCCATTCGTTTCCGAACCGTTTCGCCGCACCCCGACCTACTATGCACTCTCACAATCTCAAATCCTTCAAAACCCACATTTCCGTTTTCCATTAAAACGCTAAAACGATCTCAAAACGTCGAAATCAAAATCGAAATGTTATTCCCATTAAAACAGCCCATATAACTCGGGTTTTTAGCATCAATTCCGAAAATTTTACCTTGAAATGAAGCTTGAGATCAATAGAGCTTTCGATTTCGAAGAGATCGACATGGAAATTGCTTGAATCGGACGTCGAACGAAGAAACCGTAAAGAAACGAAATTGATCGATGAAAGTTGAAGCTTCTGGATCTCTCACCCTCCGATGCATTCGTTCATTCAAATGGTAATCCCTTATATTGAATGGCTAAAAGTCTGTTTTAGTCCTTCCTTTGTTTCCTTGTTTCAATTTATCTTTCAAACTTTTCTTTTATACGATTTAGTCCATAGCTAAATCAATAAACTCTTAAATTATTCTTATTACGTATTATTTATATCCGATAAATAATACAAAGCTCGATATTAACACTTTCCCGTCAAAATCTAATATTTCTATTTTCGACACAAAGTGGCTAAATTACCACTTTGGTCCCTATACCTTATTTTGGACCTTTCTTGACATTTTTCCTTTTAATTCCAATTCTAATTTTAGAATTGGAATATAACCTTAATTTTCTCATAATTAATTTCTCAAAACCGACCTACTTAAAACTTATTTATCTTGACTTTATCAGAAATCTTTCCGATTTCGCCACTCTGGCTAATCTAAACTGGACACGTGGTCCAATTAGATAATTAAAGTGGACTGCTAAATATCGCCCATACTTAACTACATACCACCTTAAATATTACCTTTCTATCCTTTAGCTAGAAAAACTGAAAATCAAACTCTCTCAACTCTATTCAAATCTGAAGAACAACAATCATCATATCAAACTCAAATGTCGGATTCTAACCGAGAAAGTGGACAACAACAACCGGTTAGTAATCGATTGTAGTTTTTGCAAATTTTTAATATGAATTTAGGGTTATTTTTGATTTTTTTTTGCTGCAGACGCGATCCGAACGGGTCCGGATCGCGTCCGCAGCAGCGGCGAACGTCCGCCGCACGCCCACCAACAGCACGTCCCCTTCTTCAATTTTTTTTAAATTTCTTTTTTAAAAATTAAATTAATTAAAAAATTATTTAATTAATTAAATATTTAATTAATGTAAATTAGATATTTAACTAATTAAATAGTTTATCGGTATTTAGTTTATTATATAAATTATATAATTTATCGGTGAATTAATTAATATTTGTATTTTAAGTTTAGTTTAGTCGGTAAATTAATTATTTGAATTTAATTTTAGTTACTTATTTCAAATTTTTTTATTTAACTAATATTATTCTAAATTGGTAAATGTAGAGACAACCTGGTAGAGGAAAGGGTCCATTGATACCTATGGATATTGATGGGTTGGGAGCTCGACATATCCAGACCTGTAATGTGGCCGCCTCATAACGACGACAGAGAGACCAGTCGAGGACTGCTGATTCAGACGATGGTTGGCCCGATATCTTCTAGAGTGATGATGATCCGCAGAGTTTAGACGAGCCAGCACACCGCCCTCCCTCCCGTCGTAGGACCGATTCATACCGTAGGTAAGTATAATTCAATTTTTACGTGAATTTGATAATATTGATAAAAATATAAATTTGTATTAATCATTGAATTCATAATTACAGAGTCGACTAGACGATCTCAGGTAAACCCTGTTGACGACTGGATCGTTCGTGCTTCAGTGCCGGGTGGACCCCGTGACGACACTGTGATTCCTAATTTTCTTGGTCATGTTGCTTCCGAGATATGGGAGGGGGAGTTTATAGGCATGCTGAAGTGCCAGAATAGATACTCTGCTTGTCAGAAGTTGGTGCTGTAGTATAAGGAAACATCAGAAGAAGTTAGGGATTTGATAAACCTTACCGGTTTGGCGCATCTCCCAGATACTATGTATGCTCACCTGGACGTTCCGCTTCTTTCTGCATTTGTGGAGTGTTGGCAGCCTGACACTAGCTCTTTTCACATGCCATTTGGGGAGATGACTATTATGCTGCATGACGTTTGGTATATACTCTGCATTCCAGTCGAGGTATCTTTGATTACTGATACCCCAGATAAGTTAGATTTGCAGCGTTCTTGTGCAGAGATTTTAGGTATCAGTGTAGAGAGATTAGCTTCTGGGGGAGCATCTGGCGCAGGGAGGGATTTTGATTAAGTCGGTAATCGAGTTGTGTAGTCAGGGTGCTGCAGGTGAGGCTGAGACAGAGGCCATTGCTTGGATTTGGTTGACTTTAGGTTGCACCTTATTTGTTGATAAGAGTGGACACAGGTTCAGGCCGTCATGCCTTTGGGAGGTTAGGGATAGGTTAGGGGACGCGCCTTCTCATTCTTGGGGCTCCGCTACACTGGCGTACATGTATCGGCAGCTAGGAATGGCTTCTAGGGGTGATTGTCAGGGTTGTCTGGTTGTCTGACACTACTTCAGGCATGGATATATGAGTACTCTCTATGCTTTCGACCAAACCGTGAGCGACTGATTCTCGATCCTGTTTCTCCTCGAGCTAGCACTTGGAGCGTATCATCTTTTGAGAGAGCGGATACCCGGGTTTTTGCATTACGCACCCGTTTAGACCAGCTTACTGCGGATGAGGTATGTAAATTAAAATTACTTAGTTGTATTTGTACTAATTTCTTGTTTCTTATTTAATTTTTTAGTAGGTGACGTGGCTGCCTTTTGGCGTCGATCTTGCTATCACCGTTCCCAGGACTGCATACATGGGCTGGATACAGCACAGGGACATCGCAGAGCCATATATGCCTGTTAGGGTCCTTCGTCAGCTGGGTTACGTGCAGATTATACCTCCTCCTATTTATCGGCCTGAGAAGGCCGTGAGGCCGTGGAGTTCACTTCGGTACGTGATGCAGACCTCCAGGGTTGCTGCGTCTGACAGATGGGGTATGTTCCCATTTGATCACATGCTTCCGTTCTTAAGCTTAGATGATGTGGCTGTTTCTCCTAGCGCGTGTGCTCCAGAGTACTTGGAGTGGTACGCCCGACATTCGCATCCTCGCCTGCTCAACACTGATGCATTACCTGCACAAGCCCGCCCTTCTCGCTCGAACACCGATTATGTAAGTTTTTTTTAATTTTAGTTAGTAATTAATAAATCTGTTATTAAGTTTTAACTGTAATTGTTAGTTTTAGTTATAACTAAAATTGTCATATCTTTATTTTGTTGTCACGACCCAAATTATTGAGCCGAGACCGGCGCTAGCGAATGGGAGTGGTAGCTCTAAAACCCGTAGCAAGCCTAAAACCACTAATAATTTTTCGCATTTAAAAGTATATTATTGTATATAAAACATTTTTAGAAGAACTCTTTTAAATAATATAATTATAGATATTAAAGTATCATATCAGAGTTTACAATATAAAATACCATTTGAAGTTAAAGCGTCTATCTAATATTGACAACTACTGACTACTGCAGCTCTAGGAACTCATACTTGTGCAAGTCCAGTGACTTCTGGCACAATAGAGATGGCTTGTCTGATCCGACTTCTAATACCTGCAAACATCAGAGTGAGGGGTCAGTATTTGGGAAAATACTGAGTGAGTTTGCAGGTTACTAATAGTATTATCAAAAGATAGCGTTACACGCTTAATACATATATGGATTTATGATACAAGCAAACATTATTAATTTCAAAAGTGTGAGTCCCACTCACTAGATACGGGGACTCCAGGCTACACCGTAGCCGAGTGCTCACTCGTATCGAAATCAAAGTGTGAGTACAACTCACTGGTGGGTCTAACCCACTAGATACGGGGACTCCAGACTACACCGTAGCCGAGTGCTCACTCGTATCAAATTAATATCATATCATGCATAAATATATATTAAATTCTAATCAAAAAGTCGGACACTCTACACTGATGCACTAATGATCACGCAGCCTAATGACACCCAATAGGTAGTTGGTCTCTTCGGACCGCACACTAGACATTCATCTTCAAACAACGAATACAACAGCATTCATATAATCAAATTCATCAAACTTATCATCTCATATAAACAGTTCATATAGATGCGATATACGGGTAATAATACTAATAAGGTATGAAAATAACTTTTATAATAATACGCAAAAGTAAATTTTCCACTCACTGAACCCGCTATCCAAAACTCCATTATCGTCAGGCAATCACGTAGGTTCCATGCATCATTCGATTACGTAGCTATTCCAGCTCGTCAGCCCGGTAGCTTGTCGATATGTCAATTACCTATTCAAGTCACGCGTTCATAAACGTAACTTAGTATCAACATCCTAATCATACTCTTTATGTTCTAAGTCTAAATTTCATGTTTTCGGAGTTCGTAGGTAAAAATCAATTTGAAACACTTCGCGACGGAACTCGGGACACCATTTCCACTTCAAAACAGGCTTGGCATACCTTGCCAAGCCTTCCTCACGTCGTGAGGGGTCCCCTCACGTTGTGAGGCACTCCCTCACGTCGTGAGGGAGCTACTCACGTCGTGAGGATGTGTTTTTACGACTCCAAATACGATACCGACGTGTTCTCGGCGTGTTTCCGACCTCCGAACACATATCCATTATCATAACAATACTCCAAACAACCAAAAACGTGATAAAAATGCTCAAAGCGAATCGAATACGCGAATTCAATAAAACCGTTCGATTCAAAACCTAGGCAGCAACTAAATCCTCATATACAGCAACCAATCATTGGTTCTTACCTTAGTTTGATGCTCTAGGATGATAGATAATCCTCTCCTCTTTCCAACACAACGAGAATCGCTCAATTCCGAGTCCGAACGAAGACATTAGTCGATTGCAAGTTCGCTCGCTTCGCAAGATTGTGTCTCACGTCGTGAGACACCCTTAAACAGTCCCAAATGTCGCCTCGACATGCTCCCGACACCGCTAACTCATTCCGACATGATTCTACATCAATATAACACAAAATTCAACTCAATAATCATATAAAACGTCAAAAACAACGTGATTACGGTTGATACGATTCGATCTCGACATGGCAGCCCTATATTCTTCAATTTCAGTACTCAAAACGACAAACTTACCTTAGTTTGAAGCTTGAGGAATATAGAGAATCGAATTCCGAACAAATCGATATAAAGAACTCGTGATTTGGGTGAGAAACGGCGAAACGGCGGCGGAACGAATCGATCGCCAAAAACCTCTCTCTGTTCTTCTGTAACCTTCTGCTCCTTCTTTCTTTCCTTATTCTTAAGGAAGCATTATATATATATTGGTCAAAGGGTCATTTTGATCCCTCACTTCTTTAACTCAAACCATTTTTCCTTTAAACTTTCTAATTTAACTAAACGGTTAATTGTTCTCTTTAACTCAATTACTTACGTATTATTTATGTCCAATAAATAATACTAACCCAATATTTTTATTTTCCATCATTAATCTTCAAATTACTATTCTCGAAGCTTAATTGGCTAAATTACACTTTAGCCCTTAAACTTCTTAAAAGTTGCAATTTAGCCCAAAACGCATCTGCGTCCAAATTTTAAAAGGTCTCTGATTGACCCGAAACTTTTACCACATATACTGTAAAACATTTCGCGGACCTTGGCGAAATAATTTTCACTTCGGAATTTATATGGCTAAATTACCATTTTAGTCCCCGTACTTTATTTTGCGACTTTCTTAACATTTTTCTTTTCTAATTCCAATTCCAACTTTAGAACTGAAATATAATGTTAAATCTCTCGCAATAATCCTTTCGAATCCGTTCTGCTAAAATTTAATATTTATCTAAATTTCTTGGAAATCTTTCCGATATTGCCACTCTGGCGACTTAACACTGGACACGTGGTCCAATTAAATGCTTAAATATTTTGGGGTATTACATTTGTAGTGGCTTGCTCGTTCTACTGCTTTGAGCCAGCGTTTTCTGGCACCATGAGTACTATTCACGCGCAGCATAGTCAACATTGCGTGGTGGATGGCATTCCGGATATGGAGCAAGCCATAGCTGCGCATGCAGAGGAGTTAGAGCAGATTATGAGAGAGTTTAGACTGACTGATTGAGATGTATTTTCTATGTTGTAGTTTACACTATGTTATGGATAAGTATTTTGTATTTTGTATTTTGCACTCCATTATGGATTAGTTTATTTTCTTTATATTAATGTTTCAGCATTTTCATGGCATAAGAATACTAAAATAGCACTGAATCATGTCACAAAATAGCACTGAAATATATAATAAAATAGCACTGAAATATATAATAAAATACTAAACATGTCTAAATCCACTCCAACAGAATATGAAACATGTCTAAATCCACTCAAACAGAATATGAAATATGTCTAAATCCACTCAAACAGAATATGAAATATGTCTAAATCCAATCAAACAGAATATGAAATATGTCTAAATCCAATCAAACAGAATACGAAACATGTCTAAATCTACTCAAACAGAAGCACCTGACAATCGCCTACACTGGGCTATCCTACTCTCATACAATGTACCCCAAGTTGCAACAGTCTGATCGCAGTGCCTAGACCACAACGAGTGTATAGGTGGGACAGGAAAATCGCCAAGTAAATATAAACGAACAAAGTGAGCGTAAGTTCCTAAATGTAGGATGACCATCTCTACTATAGGCCGTGTGTGGCGCTCGGAAGCATGTAAAGGCAGAACGGTACAACTACCCCAATGTGACTCTCCGCGTTTCCCCCCGTGTATAAAAAACACTGTTGCATTGAAAAGAGTGGCAATAGGGAACAAGTCATCCATTACATGCATCCTGTGTGAAGGGTCGCAATGACTGCCTTCCCACGTGATACATGTGATAGCCCGGTCGATCCCTTCGAGGCAAATACCAGCGTGGTTGTACCGTTCATGGTGGCCAGCTAATTCGTTTGCAATGTTGTTTCTTGTTAGATCCCAGCTTTCTTGGTTCCTGTATATGTAATCAGCCACAACACGGAAGCCACAGTTGCCGTCCGCCTTTACATTAGTACACGCTGTAACGAACGGCAAAATGAATTCCGGAGTAAGGTGCTCAAACTTGATAGAATCTGTAAGAAAGTATATTAATAATATTGTTAAACATAAATATAAAGATATGCTGAAAGTAAATATATTGACAAAATTAGAATTTAAAAAAACACCTGATGTAGGAGTGACGCAACCCCGACCTCGAGATAAACTGCCACGCCCACGGCCCTTCAAACTGTACTCCCAACGACTCGGGTTCCGCCTGGTGGATGAACTCCCCTTCGGTCTACCTTTGACATCGGTTTTCACCTCGAGTTCACCGTAACTTGATTCCTTTGGATGGAGTCGATCGTAGATCATAAGGGAAATATCGCGAACCACAGAGCGATCCTGAGTCATCACCTCCCCAACGATCCCTCAAAAATACTGGAGATCCTCTGAATCAACAACACACCCAGCCTGTTTGGATGTGTCCACCCCATCACTAATAACAAGTTGCATCCAAAAGGGATGGATACTGTCCACACTGATCGGGATACCTGATAATAAAAAATCTCAAACATCTTAACTTTTAATAACAAAAAAAATGTTTTAGCATTAGTGAAAAAACAGTTTTGCATGTCACCTGAATCAATCACTCCTCTCAGCTCACATGCACATGGAATCTGATGTGTCGACCTTAGCACACAGCCACACCGATCATGAACATCGGTACTCAAATCTATCATACGCTCCAATTCCTTATCGATTAAATCCAGACAATAATGTGAGACTTTGCACGACAGGTAGTTGAATGGAAAACCCTGACGTCGGGAGCCTACATTCCGCCTTGACTGCTCGAGTGTGAACCTACCAATATACATAACATATATATTAAAAATACTATAATTATCAAATATCACCAGTGGTAGTATCAAGTGTAACAGTAACATACCAAATCTCGCTGAGCTGTGACTGTATAACCATATCCACCTTCGTCCACACTGTATCCAGTGAACCGGTACTAGAGTTAAGCCACTGCTTCAACTGAGCATGTGCACTCTCCACTCTACATGTAGTGGTGTTTCCAAATTGCATCACATTATTCGTCCACGCGCAGCAGAACTTTTCTTTCTGTGCCAACCATGTCTTCTCAACATATTGTGCCACAACCGCAAATGCTCTAGTTCGATTTCTCATAAGAATCACAGCCGCCTTATACTCTGTCTCGGTGGGAGCTTCAATAATGTTTTTCCACCTTCCGTTCTTGAATGCCTCTGCATAGCCTCTGTCTAACCCACATAGTCTGAGAACTTTGTCTTCCACATCCTTGTTGATGTGCCACGTGCAAAGTAGATGAGAAGTACGTGGGAATACCTCTCCCACTGGTCTAACTAGCCCTGACTCTCGATCAGTAACAATAGCTGTCGGGTGGACATTATTATCAATCAAGAGCCTCAGTCTCTCTAATACCCATCTATAACTCTCATGAGTCTCATCTTTTATAATTGCATATGCAATAATAAAGTTCTTGTTGCACGGAGTCATCCCGATAATCTCAAAGAAAGGCATTTTGTATTTGTTAGTCTTGTAGGTGGAATCCATACTGATGATCCAGCGGTAGTCTCAGAGTAACCTCACTGAATCTGGATGCGCCAGAAAAATGTGAGTCAACGCACTAGTTTCCGAATCGGCAAGCCTCCAATGCACATAACGGCCCTCCTAAGCCATATGAAAAAACTGGACCACCACGTCGCTGCCCTCAAAACCCGATCTCCTCAAGTTATCTCTATAGTTGTAAATCTGTCTTCTAGTTGGATTGTCAGATGGATTTTTCTCCTGCAGGGACGCCCAAATAGCACACGGCTTAGCTTGTGTCGTGCTCATATCTCGCACAATCTGTTTGGACGCGGGACTCAGTCCACTCATTTGACAATGTCCCTCGGGATAGACAATCAAGTCATGGTTATGCATACTCGTACTCCCGGATTTTGCAACGACTTTCCATTCAACTCCCTTCAACTGCACCACAATCGCGAAAGGGCATTTACACGCCTTCGTCTTCGTATTCTTCCGTTTAAATGATTTTGAATTTGTGAGCCCTCTATACCGCTCACCCCGAGAAAATTTCAAAAGCTTTCGTGTTCCCCCATTTTTGTGTGAAGAAATAACCAGCTCGAACCCAATATGAATGGCAACTCGTTTCGCCCACTGAATTGTTTCAACATCGCTTTTAAACTTAATTTCGGGATTAAACTTTCCACTGTAATGGACACTATCATCACTAAAAACTTCAAATTGAACCTGTAAAGTAAACATAAAATATATTAATAATTAATTAATTTTTTTTAAAAAAAAATAGTAGTGTGGGACGTCCTACGTGGACGTCCCGTACGGTTAAGGACGTCCTACGTGGAACGTCCTTATTAGGTGAGGACGTTCCACATGGACGTCCTCACCTAATAAGGACATCCACGTCGGACGTCCTTAACCGTACGGGACGTCCGTCGTGGACGTCCCATACCTCCCGGACGTGTCCCTGGGACGTCCGGAAGATGAACAGTCCGAAAAAAATGAAAAAAATCTTATAAAAAAACGATAAAAACTTAAAAAATACCTCAGGAGAAGCCGGGAAATTTGTTTCCGGCACTTGATATTCATATTCCGATGATTTTGAAGTCTTATCAGTCATTGCGTCTTTTGAGATTCAAATAGGTTGAGAGAATGTGTTTTTTTTCAGTTTTTAGTAAAAGGTCGAAATTGTAATAATTAGTGCGGTAATTAGACAAATTACGGCGGTATTTAACAACACCCTAATTAAACATTTTGGGGTATTACATTCTTCCCCCCTTATAAAAATTCGTCCTCGAATTTTCATAAATCTTGTTGGGATCTTAACTTATCCTTACAATTTCCTTGACGTCCATTAATACGTTTTGATCGCAGTTTACTAACTCTTAGTTTTCCATGCACAGCTATAACTTCATACTTATTGCTAATCGATTATCTATTCAACTCTTGATAGCTGTTTGCCGCTACATCGTTGAGAATTCTCTTACTGATACCTTCGTCTCATTTGCTATTTTTCCGAAGTAGTATGGTCCTTGGACGTATTCTTGATATCGTAGTCCTTGCGTCATTGCTACTTAGTTATCGCTAATCCTAATCTTATGTTTTCTCATTTCATCATTTCATTCTTAATAGCCATAGGTTGCTACTAATCTTCTTTATACGTAAATGGTCATGACGCACCAATTTTTCATTCTTACTGACGTATCTTACTTTGTTCATATCCCTATGAATGTTTTATCTCGTAATCATAACCTGTAGTTATGATCTTTACTATCGTCTGAAATTTCATTTTCCTTTCTTAACTGGTTCCTGCTATTTCTCACTCCTTTCTATCATTGTCTGACACTTCATTTCTCATTAACCAATCTTTCTCGACTTGCACTATTTTAAGTACTTTCATTTTCTCTTAATATAGCTAAACTTGATACATTCTTTACTATCTTCGATTTCTCTTTCCTTTGCTCCTTTAATCTCTCATGAGTTTCCCCGTCGTTCTGTCGGTCATGATTCTGTCTTAAACGTTTCGTTTCACGTTATTTTTAGTCGGTACATTTACCTTTATTTGCTAGTACTATTCATATTCTTATCCTTTTTCTCTTCTCTCTAGCTGCTTCTTTGAGGTTCACCTTGAATCTCTTATTGACTTATCAGTCAAAACTGTCTCTTCTTTATATTATATTTCCTTATTCTCGTTGACCTCATATGTTTCTTCAGCATTTAACTTTCTTAAAAATCCTTCTTACTGATTAAACAACTTCCTCCCCCGTCTTATACTTTTTCTTCTTACTTTTGACTAGCTTCATAACTTCATTCTCATTTCCCAAGGTATCATCTTAATATTAATTATGACCATTTCTTAGTTTGTCCTTATTTTGTCTTTCATCTTCTTCTCGAAGTGTTTCCTTAGTGCTTATATCATGATTCTAATTATTCTTTTAAATAACTTGATTTTCTGTATTAGCATCATCACTCGTTCTTATGACATCATGGCCTCTTGGTTATAGTTTAATCCTATCTGTTCGATAGCAATGATGTATTATCTTGTTCTTTACTTATTGTATTCATCACATGTTTCCTCTGTTTATAATAGTTCTTGGTATTGCTGCTCTCTTCTGATAATCCTTCTCGCATATCTCTAAAACTTTTCATGTCTCTAATCATCTTATAAAATTTTGAGGGTATACGAGATTCCTCATTATACTTTCTTTCATAATATCCACAATCCTTATATTTACTGATACTTATGCCTATACGTGTGTCTTTTCCTTATGTTAGAATTTTACAGCTTATCTTTTCTCCTTTCTGTTAACGCAACTTATAACTCTTAATGCTGATATTAGTAACTTTACTTAATATCCGTCATATAGCATCATTATCTCTTTTGATCTATCTAATTTTAAACTTTCATGTCTCACAAAATCATCTTCTTTGTCGCTTGTATTTCTTCTTCTTTCTGCTTCTGTATTTTTAAACACTGATACTGATAAGGTTATATATCCTTAAAATATCACTTAATGTTTATCATTCATACTATTGTCTTCTCATCCCTTATACCTTTAATTTCTCTCTTCCGATATAACTCTCGATCGCTACGTCGCTTATCTCAACATAAGAATAATCATTACATTTATCATTCTTATGTATTCGTTACGTTTCTTTCGTCTAGCACGACTCCCTGTCATTTCACCCTTTACTCTCGCATAAGGATAAATATTGTATCCTTAAATATTGCAAGTGCATCGCAACTTATCTGCATATGCTCTCCGGCGATAACTCCTTTAGCTTCATTGGCCTTGTGGCAATAATTATTTACATGGCTTTATTATGTTATTGGGGTTTCTTTTACAATTTTTTTTATTCTTATTTATTAAGAATCTTTTACTATTTGTCGCAGGGCTTTGCATCCGAGTTTACTCACTGAACAAAACGATTTTTAAAACTTCTTTTGGCTGCGCAGCTCTTTCTAAATCATTTTTCATAAATCGTTTGAAATCATTAGTACAATTGTAGCTCAGAGTGATGACACCTCTCATCACCAAGGAGTTGCTCAAAATTACATTTTCTTTATCATTGTAAAGATATGATGCATGGTCTACATTTTGAAAAATCATTTTCTTATGCATTCCTATCGTGATTATGCAATATCACATGCGATGTCTGAGCACAATTGTACCTTGAAAAAAATCATAAAAACTTTCCAAAATTTTCATAAAATCGTAAGTTTACTCTAGATTATACGCTCTGCGACTATTAACGGCTTTCTTTATACTTATTGGGTATATTTCAAATTTTTGTATTGCTGTCAAATTTTTGTGTTGCTGCCATTTTCTGTCATTTACAGACTGTTCTTCTGTCACATCAATTCTTTCTCCATATCTCCGATAATTCAATTCAATTCAAAATTTTCTACTGCTGTACTTACCATATCCACTTCTGCAATATTCTGTACTATATTATATAAAATGTAGATACCGACTTTCTTCATCGATTTTCTCTTCTCGTAATATATCTTTTTCTTTACAACTTCTAGAACGTAATATAGGAATTACGTTCACTACAATTGTATTATGTAGTGTATATTATATTATTATTTTTGTAAGTTATGTTTATATATTCTTTTATTAGGCGCGTGTTTAATATCAACGCTTCCTATAGGTTCTTACTTTCTAAGGTATTATTCTATAGGCGTATCCTATTCTATCATGCAATGCAGCAGTTATATATACACAGTAATGCAAACACATAACATAATACTTAAAGCATATAAATCGCTAATACCTGGAGATGCCTGATGCGGAACGCTAGGTTCCCTAATAACTACGCCTGTGTGTCGGCCCCTAACTGTTCTACCGGAGTTTCTTCCGCCTCTTTGCACAAAATAGGGGTTGGTTCTAATTCTGGAGGACGTGCTGACGTAGTCTGGGTGGTACTCATGTCTAAAGTAAAAGTGTCGTACTGGATCGCCCGCCCACTCATGCTCTGTTTCAATCCTACGGGCCATCGTAGTGAGCGTGCCAAAATGTTCGCCCACATGTTCATACAGCTCACTAAATTCAGGTCCTAAACCTCTGACATACCTACGGTTGATGGTTCTATTACCCTCATCCAAATCCGGAATTCCCTCAACCATTCGCAGCAAATCAGTAGAATACATTCCTACTGTTAACATCCCTCGAGAAAAGGAGCACATTTATCTCCTAACTTGGTCTAGAGCTATCTGTGCCTGACCATTTGCTATGTCTGCATCTTCTCTCAGGTCACGATATCTCTGCACTCTCGACCCGAAATGCTCACTTCTATATTGTTCAACGTCTGATTCCTCTAACTGTTCTTCTTCTTCATACTCTTCCTCCTGAGGGTATTCTTCTTCTGCCTCTTCTTCTAATTCTTCTTCTGGATCCTCCTCAAGATCCTCTTCCGGATCTTCTTCAGGATCCTCTTCCGGATCTTCCTCCGGTTCCTCTTCATCTTCTTCGCTATATTCTATCTCCGGCGAATGTACTCTAGCTCTGTTTCCAGAAGAACTACCTATCTCCGACACAGACATATAGCCGTTATGATATACTTCTGGCGATGTTCTAGTATTTGCATGGAATCCGTTCTGATGGATCCCAGATGGTTCGCCTACTTCATTATGAAACCCATTTTGAAATATAGGAGGCGCTTCCTACTGTTCTTCCTCAGCATGTGACTGAGCTCCGTTTTGCCCAGACATTCTGAAAAGAAACAATTTCAAACATAAGCGACCATCTGAGCCCATTTCCACACGCAATTCCAATATCAGCTTATAAAATGCTGTAAACATTTAGCACTTAATCCAGCCGCACGTAATTCGCGATTAAATAATCACTTAACAATCCCAGCGCAAGTAATATTCACTTAGTTATCTCAGTCGTTCGTATGTATAGATGCTAACTATTTGTTATCGTAACAACCCTGATTTGCGCGCCACGTCACTTATTACTAATGCACATATCACACAATTATAGACAACTAAGGTCCGACTCAAAGCTGCAGTAGTTCCTAGGTATACTTACTGACAGAATACTTCCAGTCAAACAGACAATCAGACAAATCTGGCAGTGGTAACTGGACCAAACTGCTCTGATACCAACATTGTCACGACCCAAAATATTGAGCCGTAACCGGCGCTAGGGAACGGGAGTGATAGCTCCGGAACCCGTAGCAAGCCTTAAATCACTAATAATTTTTCATAAATTCGTAAACAAATAATATCAAACAACAGATGCAATTACATATATAACATATAACCAAATATTTATATTAACTGTTTAAACCTCGCGGGCTCTAGTTACCGTACCCTGTACGAACTGGCCTCGCGGTACTCTATACATCAGTTAATGTTTCAAAACATCTCACCAACATCTGGGGCCGTGGATCACATATAAAACACGTAGCCTATCAAAAGCATATAGAACAAAGACAGCAGGTAATATATACAATCAAAATGAACTGTTGTCTAGGCTACTATTCTGTCGACACAGGACCACTACTGCAGCATTCACAGAAGTCAGAAACTATACATACACAGCTGACTTCTGGACTTCAAAATTGGCTTCTAGCTAGGTCCACAAACTAAGCACCTGAAAGACATCAAAGGTGAGGGGTCTGTATTTGGGAAAATACTGAGTGAGTTAACATTTACTAACAGTATTAGTATTGAAACATAGCATCGCATCTCAAGAAAACAATAATATAAAACATATAAACATGTATTTGATCAATACAAAACTAATATCCTAGCATGCGACACATTTCTCGAATAATCATATATCATTCAACCCAATCGTTAATATCAAGCTGTGAGTCCAACTCACTGGTGGGTCCAATCCACTAGATACAGGAACTTCAAACTACACCGTAGCCGAGTTCACCCTCGTATCGAATTCACATCATGTCATACATATCCAATCATTTCTCAAATGCAATACACTCGACTGACTCAATACTGGTGATCACACAGCCTATTGACACCCAATAGGTAACTAGTTTCTTCGGATCGCATACTAGTTCTCGTATATAGAAATCAATAAAACATATAACAAATCAATCAATTATATATAATGTGATGCGTGTAAACATTATATATATCTATATAAAATAACTTTAATATATAATACGTGAAAGTAAAGTGCAACTCATAGTGACCGCTATCCACTCTATAACAAGATCGATGTGGTAATATGGTCGTACTAGTACACCTCTAGTGTCCTAACTACTCGGCCGTACGTCTGATACATATTAATTAACATTTAATAGTCAGACGTAAATCATGTGTTTATACGTATAAAACTTTCAAAATTTAAGTATTAGTTTCATTCTTAGTATTATTCACGTATTCAGAAATTCTTAGTCGTATCCCCGACTTATCGAATACCATTCCTTGTATTAGAGAATTATATAATTTCCTTAACGTTTTTCATTATCGTTACTCGCGTAAAACGTCGAGCTAAATCTTACTTTTTAAGTTATCGGGGTCTTTTATTGAATTTTAGGATTTAATATTCAAAATTATCGAAATTCGGGTCAAACTAGGTCAAAAGTCCGTTTCGGTCCCCCGACTCCACTGTGCGGGCGCATACCATGACTATGCGCCAGCATAGGCTGGACTATGCGGTCACATAGTTTGGCTATGTGCTCGCATAGCCTTGCCTGGCTATGCGGGCTCATAGCATGGCTATGCGGGCGCATAGCCTCAGCTATGCGGGCGCATAGCTGACCGCTATGCACGGCCCCGGAAACATTGTTTTTGGGCCGTTTTGCCGCATCCCGATCTACTACATACTCTCACACTCTCAAATCCTTCAAAACCCACATTTCCGTTTTCCATTAAAACGCTAAAACGATCTCAAAACGTCGAAATCAAAATCGAAATCCCATTAAAACAGCCCATGTAACTTGGTTTTTTAGCATCAATTCCGAAAATTTTACCTTGAAATGAAGCTTGCGATCAATAGAGCTTTCGATTTCGAAGAGATCGACGCAAAAATTGCTTGAATTGGACGTCGAACGAAGAAACTGTAAAGAAACGAAATTGATCAATGAAAGTTGAAGCTTCTGGATCTCTCACCCTCTGATGCATTCCTTCATTCAAATGTTAATCGCTTATATTGAATGGCTAAAAGTATATTTTAGTCCTTCCTTTCTTTCCTTGTTTCAATTTATCTTTCAAACTTTTCTTTTGTACGATTTAGTCCATAGCTAAACCAATAAACTCTTAAATTATTCTTATTACGTATTATTTATATCCGATAAATAATACAAAACTCGATATTAACACTTTCCCGTCAGAATCCAATATTTCTGTTTTCGACACAAAGTGGCTAAATTACCACTTTGGTCCCTATACCTTATTTTGGACTTTTCTTGACATTTTTCTTTTTAATTCCAATTCTAACTTTAGAATTGGAATATAACCTTAATTTTCTCATAATTAATTTCTCAAAACCGACCTACTTAAAACTTATTTATCTTGACTTTATCAGAAATCTTTCCTATTTTGCCACTCTGGCTAATCTAAACTGGACACGTGGTCCAATTAGATATTTAAACATTTTGGGGTATTACAGTCACGAAACAAATCCAAACGTTTAACCTTTTTAGCGATTTAAGACAAACGCATAAAACTTTACGAAAACAATCCAAACGTTTGAAACGTCACGAAACTAATCTTAATATTTCACCCTTTTAGAGATTTAAGCCAAACGTGTGATACATTACCAAAAAATCTGAACGTTTCACATTTTTAGTGATTTTAAGCCAAACGTTTAAAACGTTACGAAACAAATCTCAGCGTTTCACCTTTTTAGCGATTTAAGCCCAACCTCTAAAACATTTCGAAACAAATCCAAACGTTTCACCTTTTCAGTGATATAAGCCAAATGTTTAAAACATTAGGAAACCACTCCAAACCTTTAAAACGTTATAAAACAAATCCAAACGTTTTACCTTTTTAGCAATTTAAGCCAAACGTTACGAAACAAATCCAAACGTTTCACCTTTTTATTGATTTAAGCTAAACGTTTAAAACCCTACGAAACCAATCCAAACGCTTAAAACGTTTCGAAACAAATCCAAACGTTTTCCCTTTTTAGCGATTTAAGCCAAACGTTTACAAATGTCAGGAAACTAATCCAAACCTTTCACCTTTATAGCGAATTAAGCGAAACGTTTAAAACGTTACGAAACCAATCCAAACGTTTAAAACATTACGAAACCGATCCAAACGTTTAAAACGTTGCGAAACAAATCCAAACGTTTCACCTTTTTAGCGATTTAAGCCAAACGTTTACAAACGTTACGAAACAAATCCAAACAGTTCACCTTTTTATCAATTGAAGCCAAACTTTTAATATGTTATGAAACCAATCCAAAGATTTAAAACGTTAGGAAACAAATCCAAACGTTTCGCCTTTTTTGATATTTAAGCCAAACGTTTACAAATGTTACAAAACAAATCCAAACGTTTCTCCTTTTTAAGGATTTATGCCAAACGTTTACAAACGTCACGAAACAAATCAAAACGTTTCGCCTTTTTTGCTATTTAAGCCAAATGTTTAAAATGTTACGAAACTAATTCAAACGTTTAGAACGTTTCGAAACAAATCCAAACGTTTCTCCATTTTAGCGATTTAAGCCAAACGTTTAAAACGTTATGAAACCAGTACAAACGTTTAAAACGTTACGAAACAAATCCAAACATTTCACCTTTTTTGTAATTTAAGCCATGCGTTTAAAAACCTTACGAAACAAATCCAAACGTTTCGCCTTTTTAGCGATTTAAGCCAAACATTTGAAACATTACGAAACGAATCCGAACGGTCAAAACATTACGAAACAAATCCTAACGTTTCACCATTTTAGCGATTTAGACCAAACGTTTAAAACGTTATGAAACCAACCCAAACGTTTAAAACGTTTCGAAACAGATCCAAAAGTGTCACCTTTTTAGCGATTTAATCCAAAAATTTAAAATGTTACGAAACCAATCCAAACGTTTAAAACGTTACGAAACGAATCCTAACATTTCACCTTTTTAGCAATTTAAGCCACACGTTTAAAACGTTCCTAAGCAAATCCTATCGTTTCACCATTTTTGTGATATTAGCAAAACATTTAAAATTTTAGGAAACAAATCCTAAACTTTTCTAGCGATTTAAGCTAAACGTTTAAAATGTTACGAAACAAATCCTAACGTTTCACATTTTTAGCGATTTAAGCCAAACGTTTGAAACGTTACGAAACCAATCCAAACGTTTATAACGTTACGTAACAAATCGTAACGTTTCAGCTTTTTAGCAATTTAGGAAAAACGTTTAAAACGTTATGAAACAAATCAAAATGTTTCACCTTTTTAGCGATTTTAACCAAACGTTTACAAACGTTACAAAATAAATCCAAACTTTCACCTTTTTTGCGATTTAAGCCAAACGTTTAAAACGTTACGAAACAAATCCAAACTTTTCACCTTTTTAGCAATTTAAGCCAAACGTTTAAAACGTTAAGAAACCAATCCAAATGTTTAAAACGTTACGACACAAATCCAAATGTTTAAAACGTTACGATACAAATCAAAATGTTTAACCTTTTTAACGTTTTAATCCAAACGTTTAAAACGTTACAAAACAAATCCAAATGTTTCACCTTTTTAGCGATTTAAGCCAAACGTTTAAAACGTTACGAAACCAATCTAAACGTTTAAAACGTTACGAAACCAATCCAAACGTTTCACCTTTTTGAGCGATATAAGCCAAACGTATACAAACGCTACGAAATAAATCTTAACGTTTCACCTTTTCAGAGATTTAAGACAAACTTTTAAAACATTACGAAACAAATCCTAACGTTTCACATTTTAGCGATTTTAAGCCAAACGTTTAAAACCTTTTAGCGATTTAAGCCCAACGTTTAAAACATTTCAAAACAAATCCAAACGTTTCAACTATTTAACGATTTAAGCCAAACGTTTGAAACGTTATGAAACTAATCCAAACGTTTAAAACGTTGCGAAAGAAATCCAAACGTTTCCCCTTTTTAGCAATTTAAGCCAAACGTTTACAAACGTTACGAAAGAAATCAAACGTTTCCCCTTTTTAGCAATTTAATCCAAACATATAAAACATTATGAAACCAATCCAAACATTAAACGTTACGAAACAAATCCTAACGTTTCACCATTTTAGCTATTTAACCCAAACATTTAAAACGTTTCGAAACAAATCTAAATGTTTCACCTTTTTAGAAATTTAAGTCAAACGTTTAAGACATTACGAAACCAATCCAAATGTTAAAAACGTTAAAAAACAAATCCAAAGGTTTGCCGTTTTTAGCGATATAAGCCATACATTTACAAACGTTATGAAACAAATCTGAATGTTTCACCTTTTTAGCAATTTAAGCCAAACATTTACAAACATTCCGAAACTAATCCAAACGTTTCACCTTTTTAGCAAATTAAGCCAAACGTTTAAAACGTTGCGAGACTAATCCAAACGTTTAAAACGTTACGAAACAAATCCAAACATTTCCCCTTTTTAGAGATTTAAGCCAAACGTTACGAAACAAATCCAAACGGTTCCCCTTTTTATCAATTGAAGCCAAACTTTTAATATGTTATGAAACCAATCCAAAGATTTAAAACGTTAGGAAACAAATCCAAACGTTTCACCTTTTCAGCGATTTAACGATTTAAGCCAAACGTTTGAAACGTTATGAAACTAATCCAAACGTTTAAAACGTTGCGAAAGAAATCCAAACGTTTCCCCTTTTTAGCAATTTAAGCCAAACGTTTACAAACGTTTCCCCTTTTTAGCAATTTAATCCAAACATATAAAACATTATGAAACCAATCCAAACATTTGAAACGTTACGAAACAAATCCTAACGTTTCACCATTTTAGCTATTTAACCCAAACATTTAAAACGTTTCGAAACAAATCTAAATGTTTCACCTTTTTAGCAATTTAAGTCAAACGTTTAAGACATTACGAAACCAATCCAAATGTTAAAAACGTTACAAAACAAATCCAAAGGTTTCCCGTTTTTAGCGATATAAGCCATACATTTACAAACGTTATGAAACAAATCTGAATGTTTCACCTTTTTAGCAATTTAAGCCAAACATTTACAAATATTACGAAACTAATCCAAACGTTTCACCTTTTTAGCAAATTAAGCCAAACGTTTAAAACATTGCGAGACTAATCCAAACGTTTAAAACGTTACGAAACAAATCCAAACATTTCCCCTTTTTAGCGATTTAAGCCAAACGTTACGAAACAAATCCAAACGGTTCACCTTTTTATCAATTGAAGCCAAACTTTTAAAATATTATGAAAGCAATCCAAAGGTTTAAAACGTTACGAAACAACTCCAAATGTTTCGCCATTTTAGCTATTTAAGCCAAACGTTTACAAACGTTACGAAACAAATCTAAACGTTTCGCCTTTTTAGCGATTTAAGCCAAATGTTTACAAACGTCACGAAACAAATACAAACGTTTAACCTTTTTAGCGATTTAAGCCAAAAGCTTAAAACTTTACGAAAACAATCCAAACGTTTGAAACATCACGAAACTAATCTTAATGTTTCACCTTTTTAGAGATTTAAGCCAAACGTTTAAAACATTATGAAAAAATCCTAACGTTTCACATTTTTAGCGATTTTAAGCCAAACGTGTAAAACGTTACGAAACAAATATTAGCGTTTCACCTTTTTAGCGATTTAAGCCCAACGTCTAAAACATTTTTCGAAATAAATTCAAAAGTTTCACCTTTTCAGCGATATAATTCAAATGTTTAAAACGTTAGGAAACCAATCCAAATCTTTAAAACATTACGAAACAAATCCAAATGTTTTACCTTTTTAGCAATTTAAGCCAAACGTTTACAAACGTTACGAAACAAATCCAAACGTTTCACCTTTATAGAGATTTAAGCCAAACGTTTAAAACGCTACAAAACCAATCCAAACGTTTAAAACGTTTCGAAACAAATCCAAACGTTTCCCCTTTTTAGCGATTTAAGCCAAACGTTTACAAATGTAAGGAAACTAATCCAAACCTTCCACCTTTATAGCGAATTAAGCGAAACGTTTAAAACGTTACGAAACCAATCGAAACGTTTAATACGTTGCAAAACAAATCTAAACGTTTCACCTTTTTATCGATTTAAGCCAAACGTTTACAAACGTCACGAAACAAATCCAAACAGTTCACCTTTTTATCAATTGAAGCCAAAATTTTAAAATGTTATGAAACCAATCCAAAGGTTTAAACGTTTCGAAAGAAATCGAAACGTTTTGCCTTTTTCGATATTTAAGCCAAATGTTTACAAATGTTACGAAACAAATCCAAACGTTTCGCCTTATTAAGGATTTATGCCAAACGTTTACAAACATCACGAAACAAATCAAAACGTTTAACCTTTATAGTAATTTAAGCCAATCATATAAATAATACGAAACCAATCCAAACACATAAAACGTTACGAAAAAAATCCATACATTTGACCTTTTTAGAGATTTAAGCCAAAAGTTTACAAACGTTACAAAACAAATCCACACATTTCACCTTTTTAGCGATTTAAGCCAAATGTTTAGAAACGTTAGTGAACAAATTCAAACCTTTTACCTTTTTAGCGATTTAATCCAAACGTTTAGAACGCTACGATACCAATCCAAACGTTTAAAACGTTACTAAACAAATCCTAACGTTTCACCATTTTAGCGATTTAAGCGAAACGTTTAAAACGTTTCGAAACAAATTCAAACGATTCACCTTTTTAGCGATTTAAGCCTAATGTTAAAAACGTTACAAACCAATCCAAACATTTAAAACGTTACGAAACAAATACAAACGTTTCCCCTTTTTAACGATTTAAGCCAAATGTTTATAAACGTTACGGAACAAATCCAAACGTTTCACCTCTTTAGCGATTTAAGCCAAACGTTTAAAACGTTACGAAACGAATCCATTTGTTTTAAAACGTTACAAAACAAATCGTAATGTTTCACCTTTTTAGAGATTTAAGCCTAACGTTTAAAATGTTACGAAACCAATCCAAACGTAAAAAACGTTATGAAACAAATCCCAACATTTCCCTTTTCTTAGCAACTTAAGCTAAACATTTACAAACGTTACGAAACAAATCCAAACGTTTAACCTTTTTAGCAATTTAGGGAAAACGTATAAAATATTACGAAACCAATTTAAACGTTACAAACTTTTCGAAACAAATACAAATATTTCTCCTTTTTAGCGATTTCTGCCAAACTTTTAAAACGTTGAAACAAATCCAAACGTTTCTCCTTTTTAGCGATTTAAGCCAAACGTTTACAAATATTACGAAACAAATCCAAACGATTCACCTTTTTAGCGATTTAAGCAAAACGTTTAAAACCTTACAAAACCAATCCAAACGTTTAAAACGTTACGAAGCAAATCCAAACGTTTCACCTTTGTAACGAAGTAAGCCAAACGTTTACAAACGTTACGAAACGAATATAAATGTTTCTACTTTTTAGGGATTTAATCAAAACGTTTACCAATGTTACGCAACAAATCCAAACGTTTCACCTTTTTAGCTATTTAAGCAAAACGTTTAAAACGTTACGAAACCAATCCAAACGTTTAGAACGTTATGAAACAAATCCAAATGTGTCCTCTTTTAGCGAATTAAGCCAAACGTTTACAAACGTTACAAAACAAATCCAAATGTTTCACTTTTTAACCAATTTAAGCAAAACATTTAAAACGATACGAAACCAATCCAAACGTTCAAAACATTACGAAATAAATCCAAACGTTTAAAACGTTACGAAATAAATCCCAATGTTTCACCTTTTTTAGCGATTTAAGCCAAACTTATAAAATCTTACGAAACAAATCCTAATGTATCACCTTTATTGGAATTTAAGCCAAATGTTTAAAATGTTACGAAGCAAATCTTAAACCTTTTTAGCGATTTAAGCCAAACATTTTTAAAACTTTACGTAACAAATTCTAACATTTAACCTTTTTAGCGATTTAAGCCAAACGTTTAAACGTTACGAAACAAATCCAAACATTTAACCTTTTTAGCGATTCAACCCAAATGTTTAAAATGTTAGGAAACCAACCCAAACGTTTCACCTTTTTAGCGATTTAAGAAAAACGTTTACAAACGTTACGATTTGTTAAGTTTCACATTTTTAGCAATTTTAGCCAAACGTTTACAAACATTGAGAAACAAATCCAAACGTTTAACCTTTTTAGTGATTTAGGCCAAATGTTTAAAAGGTTACGGAACCAATCCAAACGTTTAAAACGCTACGAAACAAAATCTAACATTTCACCTTTTTAGCGATTTAAGCCAAATGTTTAAAACCTTACGAAACAAATCTTAACGTTTCACCTTTTTCGCGATTTAAGCCAAATATTTAAAAACTTTATGATACAAATCCTAAACCTTTCTAGCGATTTAAGCCAAACATTTAAAACCTTACGAAACAAATCTTAGTGTTTCGCCTTTTTAGCGATTTAAGCCCAACGTTTAAAACATTTCGAAACAAATCCAAACATTTCACCTTTTTAGCGATTTAAGACAAACGTTTAAAACGTTACTAAACCAATCCAAACGTTTAAAATGTTACGAAACAAATCCAAACGTTTTACCTTTTTAGCAGTTTTAGCCAAACGTTACGAAACAAATCCAAACCTTTCATCATTTTAGCGATTTAAGTCAAACATTTAAAACTTTACGAAACAATTCCAAACGTTTTAAAGGTAACGAAAAAAATCGTAAAGTTTCACCATTTTACCGATTTAAGCCAAACGTTTAAAACGTTTTGATACAAATCCAAACGTTTAACCTTTTTAGCGATTTAAGCCAAACGTTTAAAAAATTACGAAACCAATTCAAACGTTTAAAACGTTACGAAAAAAATCCAAACGTTTCCCGTAATTAGCGATTTAAGCCAAACGTTTACAAACGTTACGAAACAAATCCAAACAGTTCACGTTTTTATCAATTGAAGTCAAACTTTTAAAATGTTATGAAACCAATCCAAATGTTTAAAATGTTACAAAACAAATCGAAACGTTTCGCCTTTTTAGATATATAAGCCAAACATTTACAAATGTTACGAAACAAATCCAAACGTTTCGCCTTTTTAAGGATTTATGCCAAAAGTTTACAAACATCACGAAACAAATCCAAACGTTTAACCTTTTAAGCAATTTAAGCCAAACGTTTAAACGTTACGAAACCAATCCAAACATATAAAATATTACGAAGCAAATCCATACGTTTTACCATTTTAGTGATATAACCAAATAGTTTACAAATGTTACGAGACAAATCCAAACATTTCACCTTTTTAGTGATTTAAGCCAAACATTTAGAAACGTTACAGAACAAATCCAAACGTTTTACCTTTTTAGCGATTTAAGCCAAACGTTTCGAACTTTACGAATCCAATCCAAACGTTTAAAACGTTACTTAACAAATCCTAACGTTTCACCATATTAGCAATTTAAGCCAAATTTTTAAAACGTTACGAAACAAATCCAAACGATTCACCTTTTCAGTGATTTAAGCCAAATGTTAAAAACGTTACGAAACCAATCCAAACATTTCACCTTTTTAGTGATTTAAGCCAAACGTTTAAGAACGTTATAGAGCAAATATAAACGTTTCACCTTGTTAGCGATTTCAGCCAAACGTTTAAAACGTTACGAAAAAATCCAAACGTTTCCGCTTTTTAATGATTTAAGCCAAATGTTTACAAACGTTAAATCAAAACGTTTCACCTCTTTAGCGATTTAAGCCAAACGTTTATAACGTTACGAAACCAATCCATACGTTTAAAACGTTACGAAACAAATCGTAACGTTTCCCCTTTATAGCGATTTAAGCCAAACGTTTAAAACGTTACGAAACCAATCCAAATGTTTAAAACGTTACGAAACAAATCCTATCGTTTCCCCCTTTTAGAAATTAAAGCCTAACATTTAGAAACGTTATGAAACAAATCCAAACATTTTACCTTTTTAGCAATTTAAGCCAAACGTATAAAATATTAGGAAACCGATCAAAACGTTACAAACGTTTTGAAACAAATCCAAACGTTTCTCTTTTTTTTTGCAATTTATGCCAAACGTTTAAAAAGTTATGAAACAAATCCTAAAATTTCACCTTTTTTGCGATTTAAGCCAAACGTTTAAAAACTTACGAAACAAATCCAAATCTTTCACATTTTTAGCGATTTAAGCTAACCGTTTAAAACGTTACAAAACCAATCCAAACGTTTAAAACGGTAAGGAACAAACCTAAACGTTTCTCCTTTTTAGCGATTTAAGTCAAGCGTTTACAAACGTTACGAAACAAATCCAAATGATTCACCTTTTTAGCGATTTAAGCAAAACGTATAAAACCTTACGAAACCAATCCAATTTTTTAAGAAGTTACGAAACAAATCCAAACGTTTCACCTTTTTTGCAAATTAAGCCAAACGTTTACAAACGTTACGAAACAAATCAAAATGTTTCACCTTTTTACCGAATTAAGCCAAACGTTTAAAACGATACGAAACCAAGCTAAACGTTCAAAATATTACGAAATAAATCCAAACGTTTCACCTCTTTAGAGATTTAAGCCAAACGCTTACAAACATTACGAAAAAAATCCAAAGGTTTCACCTTTTTAGCGATATAAGCCAAGCATTTACAAACATTACGTAACAAATCCAAACGTTTCATATTTTAAGCGATTAAAGACAAACGTTTAAAACGTTACGAAATCAATCCAAACGTTTAAAACGTTACGAAAAAATCCTAATGTTTCACCTTTTTTAGCGATTTAAGCCAAACGTTTAAAATCTTACGAAACAAATCCTAATGTATCACCTTTTTTGCGATTTAAGCCAAATGTTTAAAACGTTACGAAACAAATCCAAATTTTTCACCTATTTAGAGATTTACGCCAAACGTTTACAAACATTACGAAAAATATCCAAAGGTTTCACCTTTTTTGCGATATAAGCCAAGTATTTACAAACATTACGAAACAAATCCAAACATTTCAGCTTTTTAGCGAATAAAGGCAAACGTTTATAACGTTACGAAACCAATCCAAACGTTTAAAACGTTACGAAACAAATCCTAATGTTTCACCTTTTTTAGTGATTTAAGCCAAACGTTTAAAACTTACGAAACAAATCCTAATGTATCACCTTTTTTGCGATTTAAGCCAAATGTTAAAAACGTTATAAAACAAATCCTAAACCATTTTAGCCATTTAAGTCAAACGTTGAAAACTTTATGTAATAAATTTTAACGTTTCACCTTTTTAGCGATTTAAGTCAAATGTTTAAAACGTTACAAAACAAATCCAAATGTTTCGCCTTTTTAGCGATTTAAGCGAAACGTTTAAAACTTTACGAAACCAACCCAAACGTTTTACCTTTTTAGCTATTAAAGCCAAACGTTTACAAACTTTACGATTTCTTACATTTTACGTTTTGAGCAATTTTAGCTAAATGTTTACAAACATTGAGAAACAAATCCAAACGTTCAACCTTTTAAGTGATTTAAGCAAAATGTTTAGAAGGTTACGAAATAAATCCAAACGTTTAGAACGCTACGAAACAAATTCTAACGTTTCACCTTTTTAGCGATTTCAGCCAAATGTTTAATACCTTACGAAACAAATCTTAACGTTTCACCTTTTTCGCGATTAAGGCCAAATATTTAAAGACGTTACGATACAAATCCTAAACCTTTCTAGCGATTTAAGCCAAACGTTTAAAACATTACGAAATAAATCCTAACGTTTCAGCTTTTTAGCGATTTAAGCAAAACGGTTAAACCGTTACGAAACAAATCCTATTGTTTCACCTTTTTAGCGATTTAAGCCAAACATTTAAAACGTTTCAAACAAATCCTTGCGTTTAGCCTTTTTAGCAATTTAAGCCAAATGTTTAGAACGTTTCGAAATAAATCCAAACGTTTCACCTTTTCAGCGATTTAACGATTTAAGCCAAACGTTTGAAACGTTATGAAACTAATCCAAATGTTTAAAAGGTTGCGAAAGAAATCCAAACGTTTCCCCTTTTTAGCAATTTAAGCCAAACGTTACGAAAGAAATCAAACGTTTCCCTTTTTAGCAATTTAATCCAAACATATAAAACATTATGAAACCAATCCAAACATTTGAAACGTTACGAAACAAATCCTAACGTTTCACCATTTTAGCTATTTAACCCAAACATTTAAAACGTTTCAAAACAAATCTAAATGTTTCACCTTTTTAGCAATTTAAGTCAAACGTTTAAGACATTACGAAACCAATCCAAATGTTAAAAACGTTACAAAACAAATCCAAAGGTTTCCCGTTTTTAGCGATATAAGCCATACATTTACAAACGTTATGAAACAAATCTGAATGTTTCACCTTTTTAGCAATTTAAGCCAAACATTTACAAACATTACGAAACTAATCCAAACGTTTCACCTTTTTAGCAAATTAAGCCAAACGTTTAAAACATTGCGAGACTAATCCAAACGTTTAAAACGTTACGAAACAAATCCAAACGGTTCACCTTTTTATCAATTGAAGCCAAACTTTTAAAATATTATGAAACCAATCCAAAGGTTTAAAACGTTATGAAACAACTCCAAATGTTTCGCCATTTTGGCTATTTAAGCCAAACGTTTACAAACGTTACGAAACAAATCTAAACGTTTCGCCTTTTTAGCGATTTAAGCCAAATGTTTACAAACGTCACGAAACAAATACAAACGTTTAACCTTTTTAGCGGTTTAAGCCAAAAGCTTAAAACTTTACGAAAACAATCCAAACGTTTGAAACATCACGAAACTAATCTTAATGTTTCACCTTTTTTAGAGATTTAAGCCAAACGTTTAAAACATTATGAAAAAATCCTAACGTTTCACATTTTTAGCGATTTTAAGCCAAACGTGTAAAACGTTACGAAACAAATATTAGTGTTTCACCTTTTTAGCGATTTAAGCTCAACGTCTAAAACATTTCGAAACAAATTCAAAAGTTTCACCTTTTCAGCGATATAATTCAAATGTTTAAAACGTTAGGAAACCAATCCAAACCTTTAAAACATTACAAAACAAATCCAAACGTTTTACCTTTTTAGCAATTTAAGCCAAATGTTTACAAACGTTACGAAACAAATCCAAACATTTCACCTTTTTAGAGATTTAAGCCAAACGTTTAAAACGCTACAAAACCAATCCAAACGTTTAAAACGTTTCAAAACAAATCCAAACGTTTCCCCTTTTTAGCGATTTAAGCCAAACGTTTACAAATGTAAGGAAACTAATCCAAACCTTCCACCTTTATAGCGAATTAAGCGAAACGTTTAAAACGTTACGAAACCAATCAAAAAATTTAAAACGTTGCGAAACAGATCTAAACGTTTCACCTTTTTATCGATTTAAGCCAAACGTTTACAAACGTTACGAAACAAATCCAAACAGTTCACCTTTTTATCAATTGAAGCCAAACTTTTAAAATGTTATGAAACCAATCCAAAGATTTAAACGTTTCGAAAGAAATCAAAACGTTTCGCCTTTTTCGATATTTAAGCCAAGTGTTTACAAATGTTACGAAACAAATCCAAACGTTTCGCCTTATTAAGGATTTATGCCAAACGTTTACAAACATCACGAAACAAATCAAAACGTTTAACCTTTATAGCAATTTAAGCCAATCATATAAATAATACGAAACCAATCCAAACACATAAAACGTTACGAAAAAAATCCATACGTTTCACCTTTTTAGAGATTTAAGTCAAAAGTTTACAAACGTTACAAAACAAATCCACACATTTCACCTTTTTAGCGATTTAAGCCAAATGTTTAGAAACGTTACTGAACAAATTCAAACCTTTTACCTTTTTAGCGATTTAATCCAAACGTTTAGAACGCTACGATACCAATCCAAACATTTAAAATGTTACTAAACAAATCCTAACGTTTCACCATTTTAGCGATTTAAGCGAAAAGTTTAAAATGTTTCGAAACAAATTCAAACGATTCACCTTTTTAGCGATTTAAGCCTAATGTTAAAAACGTTACAAACCAATCCAAACATTTAAAACATTACGAAACAAATACAAACGTTTCCCCTTTTTAACGATTTAAGCCAAATGTTTACAAACGTTACGGAACAAATCCAAACGTTTCACCTCTTTAGCGATTTAAGCCAAACGTTTAAAACGTTATGAAACGAATCCATATGTTTTAAAACGTTACAAAACAAATCGTAATGTTTCACCTTTTTAGCGATTTAAGCCTAACGTTTAAAATGTTACGAAACCAATCCAAACGTTTAAAACGTTATGAAACAAATCCCAACATTTCCCTTTTCTTAGCAACTTAAGCTAAACATTTACCAACGTTACGAAACAAATCCAAACGTTTAACCTTATTAGCAATTTAGGGAAAACGTATAAAATATTACGAAACCAATCTAAATGTTACAAACTTTTCGAAACAAATACAAATATTTCTCCTTTTTAGCAATTTCTGCCAAACTTTTAAAACGTTGAAACAAATCCAAACGTTTCTCCTTTTTAGCGATTTAAGCCAAACGTTTACAAACATTACGAAACAAATCCAAACGATTCACCTTTTTAGCGATTTAAGCAAAACGTTTAAAACCTTACAAAACCAATCCAAACGTTTAAAACGTTACGAAGCAAATCCAAACGTTTCACCTTTTTAACGAAGTAAGCCAAACGTTTACAAACGTTACGAAACGAATATAAATGTTTCTACTTTTTAGGGATTTAATCAAAACGTTTACAAATGTTACGCAACAAATCCAAACGTTTCACTTTTTTAGCTATTTAAGGAAAACGTTTAAAACGTTACGAAACCAATCCAAACGTTTAGAACGTTATGAAACAAATCCAAACGTTTCCCCTTTTAGCGAATTAAGCCAAACGTTTACAAACGTTACAAAACAAATCCAAATGTTTCACTTTTTAACCGATTTAAGCAAAACGTTTAAAACGATACGAAACCAATCCAAACGTTTAAAACATTACGAAATAAATCCAAACGTTTAAAACGTTACGAAATAAATCCCAATGTTTCACCTTTTTTTAGCGATTTAAAACCTTACGAAACAAATCTTAGTGTTTCGCCTTTTTAGCGATTTAAGCCCAACATTTAAAACATTTAGAAACAAATCCAAACATTTCACCTTTTTAGCGATTTAAGCCAAACGTTTAAAACGTTACTAAACCAATCCGAACGTTTAAAATGTTACGAAACAAATCCAAACGTTTTACCTTTTTAGCAGTTTTAGCCAAACGTTACGAAACAAATCCAAACCTATCATCATTTTACCGATTTAAGTCAAACATTTAAAACTTTACGAAACCAATCCAAACGTTTAAAAGGTAACGAAAAAAATCATAACGTTTCACCATTTTACCGATTTAAGCCAAACGTTTAAAACGTTTTGATACAAATCCAAACGTTTAACCTTTTTAGCGATTTAAGCCAAACGTTTAAAACATTACGAAACCAATCCAAACGTTTAAAACGTTACGAAAAAATCCAAACGTTTCCCGTAATTAGCAATTTAAGCCAAACGTTTACAAACGTTACGAAACAAATCCAAACAGTTCACGTTTTTATCAGTTGAAGCCAAACTTTTAAAATGTTATGAAACCAATCCAAATGTTTAAAATGTTACAAAACAAATCGAAACGTTTCGCCTTTTTAAATATATAAGCCAAACATTTACAAATGTTACGAAACAAATCCAAACGTTTCGCCTTTTTAAGGATTTATGCCAAACGTTTACAAACATCACGAAACAAATCCAAACGTTTAACCTTTTAAGCAATTTAAGCCAAACGTTTAAACGTTACGAAACCAATCCAAACATATAAAACATTGCGAAACAAATCCATACGTTTTACCTTTTTAGTGATATAACCAAATAGTTTACAAATGTTACGAGACAAATCCAAACATTTCACCTTTTTAGTGATTTAAGCCAAACATTTAGAAACGTTATGGAACAAATCCAAACGTTTTACCTTTTTAGCGATTTAAGCCAAACGTTTCGAACGTTACGAATCCAATCCAAACGTTTAAAACGTTACTTAACAAATCCTAACGTTTCACCATATTAGCAATTTAAGCCAAATTTTTAAAACGTTACGAAACAAATCCAAATGATTCACCTTTTTAGTGATTTAAGCCAAATGTTAAAAATGTTACGAAACCAATCCAAACATTTCACCTTTTTAGTGATTTAAGCCAAACGTTTAAGAACGTTATAGAACAAATATAAACGTTTCACCTTTTTAGCGATTTCAGCCAAACGTTTAAAACGTTACGAAAAAATCCAAACGTTTCCGCTTTTTAATGATTTAAGCCAAATGTTTACAAACGTTAAATCAAAACGTTTCACCTCTTTAGCGATTTAAGCCAAACGTTTATAACGTTACGAAACCAATCCATACGTTTAAAACGTTACGAAACAAATCTTAACGTTTCCCCTTTATAGCGATTTAAGCCAAATGTTTAAAACGTTACGAAACCAATCCAAATGTTTAAAACGTTACGAAACAAATCCTATCGTTTCCCCCTTTTAGAAATTAAAGCCTAACATTTAGAAACGTTATGAAACAAATCCAAACATTTTACCTTTTTAGCAATTTAAGCCAAACGTATAAAATATTAGGAAACCAATCAAAACGTTACAAACGTTTTGAAACAAATCCAAACGTTTCTCATTTTTTTGCGATTTATGCCAAACGTTTAAAAAGTTATGAAACAAATCCTAAAATTTCACCTTTTTTGCGATTTAAGCCAAGCGTTTAAAAACTTACGAAACAAATCCAAATCTTTCACGTTTTTAGCGATTTAAGCTAACCGTTTAAAACGTTACAAAACCAATCCAAACGTTTAAAACGGTAAGGAACAAACCTAAACGTTTCTCCTTTTTAGCGAGCGATTTAAGCAAAACGTATAAAACCTTACGAAACCAATCCAAACTTTTAAGAAGTTACGAAACAAATCCAAACGTTTCCCCTTTTTAGCGAATTAAGCCAAACGTTTACAAACGTTACGAAACAAATCCAAACGTTTATCCTTTTTTAGCGATTTAAGTAAAACGTTTACAAATGTTACGAAACAAATCCAAACGTTTCACCTTTTTAGCGATTTAAGAAAAACGTTAAAATTTTACGAAACCAATCCAAACGTTTAGAACATTACGAAACAAATCCAAACGTTTCACCTTTTTAGCGAATTAAGCCAAACGTTTACAAACGTTACGAAACAAATCAAAATGTTTCACCCTTTTACCGAATTAAGCCAAACATTTAAAACGATACGAAACCAAGCCAAACGTTCAAAACATTACGAAATAAATCCAAACGTTTCACCTTTTTAGAGATTTAAGCCAAACGCTTACAAACATTACGAAAAAAATCCAAAGGTTTCACCTTTTTAGCGATATAAGCCAAGCATTTACAAACATTACGTAACAAATCCAAACGTTTCATATTTTAAGCGATTAAAGACAAACGTTTAAAACGTTACGAAACCAATCCAAACGTTTAAAACGTTACGAAAAAATCCTAATGTTTCACCTTTTTTAGCGATTTAAGCCAAACGTTTAAAATCTTACGAAACAAATCCTAATGTATCACCTTTTTTGCGATTTATGCCAAATGTTTAAAACGTTACTAAACAAATCCAAATTTTTCACCTATTTAGAGATTTACGCCAAACGTTTACAAACATTACGAAAAAAAATCCAAAGGTTTCACCTTTTTTGCGATATAAGCCAAGCATTTACAAACATTACGAAACAAATCCAAACATTTCAGCTTTTTAGCGAATAAAGACAAACGTTTATAACGTTACGAAACCAATCCAAATGTTTAAAATGTTACGAAACAAATCCTAATGTTTCACCTTTTTTAGTGATTTAAGCCAAACGTTTAAAACTTACGAAACAAATCCTAATGTATCACCTTTTTTGCGATTTAAGCCAAATGTTAAAAACGTTATGAAACAAATCCTAAACCATTTTAGCCATTTAAGTCAAACGTTGAAAACTTTATGTAATAAATTTTAACGTTTCACCTTTTTAGCGATTTAAGTCAAATGTTTAAAACGTTACGAAACAAATCCAAATATTTCGCCTTTTCAGCGATTTAAGCGAAACGTTTAAAACTTTACGAAACCAACCCAAACGTTTTACCTTTTTAGCTATTAAAGCCAAACGTTTACAAACTTTACGATTTCTTACGTTTTACCTTTTTAGCAATTTTAGCTAAATGTTTACAAACATTGAGAAACAAATCCAAACGTTCAACCTTTTTAGTGATTTAAGCAAAATGTTTAGAAGGTTATGAAACAAATCCAAACGTTTAAAACGCTACGAAACAAATTCTAACGTTTCACCTTTTTAGCGATTTCAGCCAAATGTTTAATACCTTACGAAACAAATCTTAACGTTTCACCTTTTTCGCGATTAAGGCCAAATATTTAAAGACGTTACGATACAAATCCTAAACCTTTCTAGCGATTTAAGCCAAACGTTTAAAACATTACGAAATAAATCCTAACGTTTCAGCTTTTTAGCGATTTAAGCAAAACGTTTAAACAGTTACGAAACAAATCCTATTGTTTCACCTTTTTACCGATTTAAGCCAAACATTTAAAACGTTTCAAACAAATCCTTACGTTTAGCCTTTTTAGCAATTTAAGCCAAATGTTTAGAACGTTTCGAAATAAATCCAAACGTTTCACCTTTTCAGCGATTTATGCCAAACGTTTAAAACGTTACAAATACAATCCAAACGTTTAAAATATTACAAAACAAATCCAAACGTTTCACCTTTTTAGCAAATTAAGACAAACAGTTACAAACTTTACGAATCAAATCCAAACGTTTCGCCTTTTTATCGATTTAAGCTAAATGTTTAAAACATTCCGATACCAATCCAAATGTTTAAAACATTACAAAATAATTTCTATCGTTTCACCATTTTAGCGATATAAGCCAAACGTTTAAAACGTCATGAAACAAATCAAAACTTTCACCTTTTATCGATTTAAAGCCAAACGTTTAAAACGTTACGAAACAAATCCAAACTTTTCACCTTTTTAGCGATTTAAACCAAACGTTTAAACGTTATGAAAAAAACCCATCCAAACGTTTAAAAAGTTACAAAACAAATCCTAAAGTTTCACCTTTTTAGCGATTTAAGCCAAACGTTTAAAACGTTACGAAACAAATCCAAACGTTTCACCTTTTTAGCGATTTAAGCCAAACATTTAAAGTTTTACGAAGCAAATCCAAATGTTTCCCTTTTTTTTGAGATTTAAGAAAAACGTTAAAAACAATATGAAACAAATACTAACGTTTCACATTTTTAGCGATTTAAGCCAAACGTTTAAAACATTACGAAACAATTCCTAATGTTTTCCCTTTTTAGTGATTTAAGCCAAACGTTTAAAACGTTTCGAAACAAATCTAAACGTTCCCCCTTTTTCGCAATTTAAGCCAAACGTTTAAAACGTTACGAAACTGATCCAAACGTTTAAAATGTTACGAAACAAATCCAAATGTTTCACCTTTTTAGCAATTTAAGCAAAACGTTTACAAACGTTACCAAACAAATCAAAACGTTAAAAATGTTATAAAACCAATCAGAACATTTAAAATGTTACGAAACAAATCCCAACGTTTCACCATTTTAGCGATTGAAGAAAAACGTTTAAAACGTTTCAAAACAAAATCCAAATGTTTCCCCTTTTTAGCTATTTAGGCCAAACGTTTAAAACGTTACGAAACCAATCCAAACATATTATACGTTACGAAACAAATCGAAACGTTTAAAACATAGCGAAACAAATCTTTACGTCTCACCTTTTTAGCGATTTAAGCCAAAAGTTCAAAACGTTATGAAACAAATCCTAACATTTCACCTTTTTAGTGATTGAAGCCAAACGTTTAAAACGTCACGAAACAAATCCTAATGTTTCACCTTTTTAGCGACTTAAGTCAAACGTTTAAAACATTTCGAAAAAAATCCTTACGTTTCACCTTTTTAGCGATTTAAGCCAAATGTTTAAAATATTTCGAAACAAATCCAAACGTTTCCCCTTTTTAGCGATTTAAGCAAAACGTTTAAAACGTTACGAAACCAATCCAAACGTTTAAAACGTTACGAAACAAATCCAAAGGTTTCACCTTTTCAGCAATTTAAGATACACGTTTACAAACGTTACGAAACAAATCTGAACATTTCGCCTTTTTAGCGATTTAAGCCAAACGTTTAAAACGTTACGAATCCAATCCAAATGTTTAAAACATTACGAAACAAATCTAACGTTTCACCATTTTAGCGATTTAAGCCAAACGTTTAAAACGTTACGAAAACAACATTTTGAAACAAATCCAAAAGTTTCACCTTTTTTGCGATTTAAGCCGAAAATTTACAAACGTTACGAAACAAATCCAAACGTTTCACATTTTTAGCAATTGAAGCCAAACGTATAAAATATTACGAAACCAATCCAAATGTTACAAATGTTTCGAAACAAATCCAAACGTTCGCCTTCTTAGCAATTTATGCCAAACGTTTAAAAAGTTACGAAACAAGTTCTAATATTTTACCTTTTTAGTGATTTAAGCCAAACGTTTAAAACCTTACGAAACAAATCCAAACGTTTCTCCTTTTAAGCGATTTAAGCCAAACGTTTAGAAACGTTACGAAACAAATCCAAACAATTCACCTTTTTAGCTATTTAAGCAAAACATTTAAAACCTTACGAAATCAATCCAAACGTTTAAAACGTTATGAAACAAATCCAAACGTTTCACCTTTTTAGTGAATTAAGCCAAACATTTACAAACGTTATGAAACAAATCCAAACATTTCTCCTTTTTAGTGATTTAAGCAAAACGTTTACAAATGTTAGGAAACAAATCCAAATCTTTCACCATTTTAGCTATTTAAGAAAAACATTTAAAACGTCACGAAACCAATCCAAACGTTTAGAACGTTATGAAACAAATCCAAATGTTTCACCTTTTTAGCGAATTATGCCAAACGTTTACAAATATTTTGAAACAAATCCAAATGTTTCACCATTTTACCGATATAAGCCAAACGTTTAAAACGATAGGAAACCAATCCAAACGTGTACAACATTACGTAACAAATCCAAATGTTTCACATTTTTTTAGAGATTTAAGCCAAACGTTTACAAATGTTACGAAAAAAATCCGAAAGTTTCACCTTTTTAGCGATATAAGCCAAACGTTTACAAACATTACGGAACAAATCTGTCACGACCCAAATTATTGAGCCGCGACCGGCGCTAGGGAACGGGAGTGGTAGCTCCGGAACCCGTAGCAAGCCTAAAACCAATGTAAATTTTTCGCGATTAAAACATATTACTATATATAATACATTATCAGAAATCTTCTTTAAATAAAATAATTCAATTATTAAAATATCGTATTCCTTTTCTGAAAACATTCGCGAAACAATTCTTAGAAACCAGGGTCTTACCGAGCGATATCTCATATCCAGCACTGCCCTGTTTCTGATCACAAACATCACGAATTCCACTCACGGCAATTGGTATCAAATTCAAACGGATAAACGCCATCTTTCTAAACAACTCATTTATAAAATTTATATCAGAGTTCACATTTTAAATACCGTTTGAAATCAAATCATAAATCTTATTTTGACACCTATTGACTACTGCAGCTCTAAGGACTCGTACTTTGTGCAAGTCAGAAGACTTCCAACATAAAGGAGATGGTCTGTCTGATCCGACTTCGATCACCTGAAATAAACACTGTGAGGGCGTCAGTATTTTGGGAAATACTGAGTGAGTTGGCATCTACTAACCGTATTATAAAAATATAACATCGCATCTTAAGAAAACAATATTATAAAACACATAAATATGTATTTGATCCGTACGAAATTAATATCCTAGCATGCAACACATTTCTCGAATAATCATATATCATTCAACCCAATCGTAAATTTCAAGTTGTGAGTCCAACTAACTGGTGGGTCCAACCCACTAGATACGGGAACTTCCAGACTACACCGTAGCCGAGTTCACTCTCGTATCGAATTCATATCATATCATACATATCCAATCGTTTCTCAAATGCAAACACACTAGACTTACTCAATATTGGTGATCACACAGCCTATTGACACCCAATAGGTAGCTAGTTTCTTCGGATCGCATACTAGTTCTCGTATATAGAAACTAATAAAACATATAACATTTTAATCAATTGTATATAATGCGATGCGTGTAAACAATATATATATCTATATAAAATAACTTTAATATATAATACGCAAAAGTAAAGTGCAACTCACAGTGACCGCTATCCAAAACTGCATTATCGTCAAGTATTCACGTAGGTTCCACACGTCATTCAATTTCGTAGCTATTCCAGCTCGTCGGCCTGGTAGCTCGTCGACACATCTGTTTCCTATTCAAATTACTCGTACGTTTGATTCATAAACGTAAACTGAATGCTAAAATCCTAAGTTATAAACTTAGGTTAACACGAACTTATTCTAAATATGTCTTTTAACTTTGATCGTGTTTTAATACTTAGTCGAGATACTTGTTATATCTATTGTTAATCGATTTCTAATCATATGTTTCTTATAACTCGATATCCTAATCGAACACGTCATATTCGATATCCAAATTTCTCATTTTTGGGGCCCATGTTTCCTTTTCAATGTCTGACACTCTTAAAGTCGGAAAACGGGGTCATAGCGGGGCGGAAATAATATTTAGGTGTTTCGAATAAGTTATACGCCCGCATAGCCTTAATGCGCGCCCGCGCAAAGTGATTGTGCACCCGCGCAAGATTGTTACGCGCGCGCGTAACATGCTTACGCGCCCGCGTAGCTCGCTTACGCGCCCGCGTAGCTCGCTTACGCGCCCGCGTAGCTCGCTTACGCGCCCGCGTAGCTCGCTTACGCGCCCGCGTAGCTCGCTTACGCGCCCGCGTAGCTCGCTTACGCGCCCGCGTAGCTCGCTTACGCGCCCGCGTAGCTCGCTTACGCGCCCGCGTAGCTCGCTTACGCGCCCGCGTAGCTCGCTTACGCGCCCGCGTAGCTCGCTTACGCGCCCGCGTAGCTCGCTTACGCGCCCGCGTAGCTCGCTTACGCGCCCGCGTAGCTCGCTTACGCGCCCGCGTAGCTCGCTTACGCGCCCGCGTAGCTCGCTTACGCGCCCGCGTAGCTCGCTTACGCGCCCGCGTAGCTCGCTTACGCGCCCCGCGTAGCTCGCTTACGCGCCCGCGTAGCTCGCTTACGCGCCCGCGTAGCTCGCTTACGCGCCCGCGTAGCTCGCTTACGCGCCCGCGTAGCTCGCTTACGCGCCCGCGTAGCTCGCTTACGCGCCCGCGTAGCTCGCTTACGCGCCCGCGTAGCTCGCTTACGCGCCCGCGTAGCTCGCTTACGCGCCCGCGTAGCTCGCTTACGCGCCCGCGTAGCTCGCTTACGCGCCCGCGTAGCTCGCTTACGCGCCCGCGTAGCTCGCTTACGCGCCCGCGTAGCTCGCTTACGCGCCCGCGTAGCTCGCTTACGCGCCCGCGTAGCTCGCTTACGCGCCCGCGTAGCTCGCTTACGCGCCCGCGTAGCTCGCTTACGCGCCCGCGTAGCTCCTCGACTCGTTTTCGGACTATTCCGGTGTGCTTAAACTCGATTCCGTCATGCTCCTATCTCAATTTAACACAATCTTAACTCCAATTCACCATTTTACACTCTAAATCTATCAAAATAACTCGATTGCTATACGTACGATTCGACCGTAACTATTTCATTACGAACAGCTACTAAATCAGAAAATTTCACCATCAAAACGAAACTCTTACCTTGATTTGAGGCTACAAAGTGATAGAGGATCCTTTCCTCGTTCTGTGGCCGCGAGAATCGCTCAATTTGGATGAGAAACGAAGAAACCGCATCGAATCGAAGTTGATCGCTCAAATCCTCCATTTTGTTCTTTTACCTTCCTGATGCTTCTTCTGCTCTTTCTCTCGATAATTCCCTTTCATTCAAATGACATATATATTCGGCTAATTAGCCACTTTTATCCTTCATTTCTTTAACCTAAACCATTTCTCTTTTAAACTTTTTATTTTAACCAAATGGTTAATTATTCACTTTAACTCTATTACTTACGTATTATTTATATCCAATAAATAATACTAACCCAATTATTATTATTTTCCGACAATAATATTTTAATTAGTATTCTCGAGATTTAATTGGCTAATTTGCACTTTGGTCCTTGAAACTTTTCAGAAGTTGCAATTTAGCCCAAAATGTATCTGCGTCCAAATTTTAAAAGGTCTCCGATTGACCTGAAACTTTTACCACATATACTATTAAACTTTTGGCGGACCTTGGCGAAATAATTTGCACTTCGGAATTTATATGGCTAAATTACCATTTTAGTCCATGTACTTTATTTTGCGACTTTCTTAACATTTTTCTTTTCTAACTTCAATTCCAACTTTAGAACTGAAATATAATATTAATTCTCTCGCAATAATCTTTTCAAAACCGTCCTGCTAGAATTTTATATTTATCTTAATTTCTCAAAAATTCTTCCGATATTGCCACTCCAGCGACTCAACACTAGACACGTGGACCAATTAGACAATTTCATCATTTGGGGTATTACAAAATCCAAACGTTTCATCTTTTTAGCGATTAAAGACAAACGTTTAAAACGTTACGAAACCAATCCAAACGTTTAAAACGTTACGAAACAAATCCTAATGTTTCACCTTTTTTAGCGATTTAAGGCAAACGTATAAAATCCTACGAAACAAATCCTAATGTATCACTTTTTTTTGCGATTTAAGCCAAATGTTTAAAACGTTACGAAACAAATCCTAATCCTTTTTAGTGATTTAAGTCAAACGTTTAAAACTTTACGTAGCAAATTCTAACGTTTCACCTTTTTAGCGATTTCAGCCAAACGTTTAAAACGTTATGAAACAAATCCAAACGTTCCACCTTTTTAGCGATTTAAGCCAAATGTTTAAAACGTTACGAAACAAATCCTAACATTTCCTCTTTTTAGCGATTTAAGCTAAACGTTAAAAACGGTTCGAAAAAATCCTTACGTTTCACCTTTTTGCGATTTAAGCAAAACTTTTAAAACGTTTCGAAACAAATTCAAACGATTCACGTTTTTAGCGATTTAAGCCAAATGTTAAAAACGTTACAAACCAATCCAAACATTTAAAATGTTACGAAATAAATACAAACGTTTCCCCTTTTTAACGATTTAAGCCAAATGTTTACAAACGTTACGGAACAAATCCAAACGTTTCACCTCTTTAGCGATTTAAGCCAAACGTTTAAAATGTTACGAAACCAATCCAAATATTTAAAACATTATGAAACAAATCCTAACGTTTCACCATTTTAGTGATTTAAGCCAAACGTTTAAAACGTTATTGAACCAACGTTTTGTAACAAATCCAATTTTAATACCTTTTTTGCGATTTAAGCCAACCATTTATAATGTTACGAAACCAATCCAAACGTTTAAAATGTTACGAAACAAATTCAGAAGCTTCTTAGCAATTTAAGCCAAACGTTTAAAACGTTACGGAACAAATCTTAACGTTTCACCTTTTTAGCGATTTAAGCCAAACGTTTAAAACGTTACGAAACAAATCCTAACGTTTCACCTTTTGCGATTTTAGCCACACGTTTAAAACTTTAGGAAACAAATCCTAAACCTTTTTAGCGAAATAAGCCAAACGTCTAAAATGTTACGAAACAAATCCTAACGTTTCACGTTTTTAGCGATTTAAGCCAGATGTTTAAAACGTTACGAAACAAATCCAAACGTTTCACATTTTTAGCGATATAAGGCAGACATTTAAAACGTTACGAATCAAATCCAAACGTTTCACCTTTTTAGTGATTTAAGCCAAACGTTTAAAATGTTACGAAACCAATCCAAACGTTTAAAATGTTACGAAAAAATCGTAATGTTTCATCTTTTTAGCGATTTAAGTCAAACGTATAAAACGTTACGAAACAAATCCAAACGTTTCACCTTTTTAGCAATTTAAGCCAGAAGTTTACAAACTTTACAAAACAAATCCAAACTTTCACCTTTTTAGCAATATAAGCCAAACAATTAAAACGTTACGAAACAAATCCAAACTTTTCACCTTTTTAGCGATTTATGCCAAACGTTTAAAACGTTATGAAACCAATCCAAATATTTAAAACGTTACTAAACAAATCCGAATATTTCATCCTTTTAGCGATTTAAGCCAAACGTGTAAAACGTTACGAAACAAATTCAAATGTTTCCCCTTCTTAACGATTTAAGCCGAACGTTTAAAACATTCTGAAACAAATCCAAACTTTTCTCATTTTTAGAGATTTAAGCAAAACATTTAAAACATTACAAAACAAATCCAAATATTTAAAACGTTTTGAAACCAATCCAAACGTTTAAAACGTTATGAAACCAATCCAAACGTTTAAAATGTTACAAGAAAAATCGTAAATTTTCATCTTTTTAGCGATTTAAGTCAAACGTATAAAACGTTACGAAATAAATCCAAACGTTTAAAACGTTACGAAACCAATCCAAACGTTTAAAATGTTACGAAAAAAATCGTAAATTTTAATCTTTTTAGCGATTTAAGTCAAACGTATAAAACGTTACGAAACAAATCCAAACTTTCACCTTTTTAACAATATAAGCCAAACATTTAAAACGTTACGAAACAAATCCAAACTTTCTACCTTTTTAGCGATTTATGCCAAACGTTTAAAACGTTATGAAACAAATCCAAACATTTCACCCTTTTAGCGATTTAAGCCAAACGTTTAAAATGTTACGAAACAAATTCTAATGTTTCCCCTTTTTAACGATTTAAGACAAACGTTTAAAACGTTCTGAAACAAATCCAAACATTTCTCATTTTTAGAGATTTAAGCCAAACGTTTAAAACATTACAAAACAAATCCAAACGTTTAAAATGTTTCGAAACAAATCCTTACGTTTCACCTTTTTAAAACGTTTCAAAACAAATCCAAACGTGTAAAACGTTTCAAAACAAATCCTTATGTTTCACCTTTTTAGCGATTTAAGCCAAATGTTTACGAAACCAATCTAAACGTTTAAAACGTTACAAAATGAATCCAAGCGTTTCACCTTTTTAGCAATTTAAGCCAAACGTTGACAAACCTTATAAAACAAATCCAAACATTTCACGTTTTTAGCGATTTAAATAAAACATTTAAAACTTTATGAAACGAATCCAAACGTTTAAAACATTACGAAACAAATCCTAACGGTTCACCATTTTAGCGATTTAAGCCAAACATTTAAAACGTTACGAAACCAATCCAAACGTTTAAAATGTTTCGAAACAAATCCAAAAGTTTCACCTTTTTAGCGATTTAAGCCAAACATTTAAAACGTTACGAAACCAATCCAAACGTTTAAAACATTACGAAACAAATCCTAAGATTTTACCTTTTTAACGATTTAAGCCACACGTTTAAAACGTTACGAAACAAATCCTAACGTTTCACCTTTTTTGCGATTTGAGCCAAACTTTTAAAATGTTAGGAAACAAATCCTAACGTTTTACCTTTTATAGCGATTTCAGTCAAACGTTTAAAATGTGACGAAACAAATCCTAACGTTTCTCCTTTTTAGCGATTTGAGACAGACGTTTAAAACATTACAAAACAAATCCAAATATTTTACCTTTTTAGCAATCTAAGCCAAACATTTAAAACGTTACGACACCAATCCAAACGTTTAAAATGTTACGAAACAAATCGTAACGTTTCACCTTTTTAGGTTTTAAGCAAAACGTTTAAAACGTTATGAAAGAAATCCAAATGTTTCCCCTTTTTAGCGATTTAAGCCAAACGTTTACAAACATTACGAAATAAATCCAAACTTTTACCTTTTTAGCGATTTAAGCCAAATGTTTAAAACATTACGAAACAAATCCAAACATTTCACCTCTTTAGCAATTTAAGCCAAACGTTTAAAACTTTAAAAAACCAATCCAAATGTTTAAAATGTTACGAAATAAATCCAAATGTTTAACCTTTTTAGCGTTTTAATCCAAACATTCATAACGTTTCCAAAAAATCCAAACGTTTCACCTTTTTAGCGATTTAAGCCAAACATTTAAAACGTTACGGAACCAATCCAAATGTTTAAAACATTACAAAACAAATCTTAACGTTTCACCTTTTTTGAGATTTAAGACAAACGTTTAATACATTACGAAACAAATCCTAACGTTTCACATTTTTAGCGATTTTAAGCCAAACGTTTAAAACGTTACAAAACAAATCTTAACATTTCACCTTTTTAGCGATTTAAGCCCAACGTTTAAAACGTTTTGAAACAAATCCAAACGTTTCAAATTTTTAGCGATATAAGCCAAATGTTTAAAACGTTACGAAACTAATCCAAACGTTTAAAACATTTGAAAACAAATCGTTACGTTTCACCATTTTAGCGATTTAAGCCAAATGTTTAAAACGTTTCAAAACAAATTCAAACGTTTCACCTTTTTAGAAATTTAAGCCAAACGTTTAAAACGTTACGAAACCAAGCCAAACGTTTAAAACGTTACGAAACAAATCCAAATGTTTCCCCTTTTTTAGCAATTTAAGCCAAACGTTTACAAACTTTACGAAACAAATCCAAACGTTTAATGTTATTAACGATTTAACAAATCCAAATGTATAAAATATTATGAATCCAATCCAAACGTTACAAACATTTCAAAACAAATCCATACGTTTATCCTTTTTAGCGATTTATGCCTAACGTTTAAAACGTTACGAAACAAATCCTAAAGTTTCACATTTTTAGCGATTTAAGCCAAACGTTTAAAACCTTACGAAACAAATCCGAACGTTTAATGTTATTAACGATTTAAGCCAAAATTTTAAAACGTTAGAAAACCAATGTAAACGTTTAACACATTACGAAAAAATCCAAACATTTCTTCTTTTTAGCGATGTAAGCCAAAGGTTTACAAACGTAGCGAAACAAATCGAAACGATTCTCCTTTTAAGCTATTTAAGCCAAATGTTTAAAACATTACAAAACCAATCCAAACGTTTCCCCTTTTTAGCGAATTAAGCCAAACGTTTACAAACGTTACGAAACAAATCCAAACGTTTCTCCTTTTTCGCGATTTAAGCAAAACGTTTACAAATGTTACGAAACAAATCCAAATGTTTCACCTTTTTAGCGATTTAAGAAAAACGTTTAAAACCCTACGAAACCAATCCAAACGTTTAGAACGTTACGAAACAAGTCCAAACGTTTCACTTTTTTTAGCAAATTAAGCTAAACGTTTACAAAGTTTACGAAACAAATCCAAATGTTTTACCTTTTTAGCGATTTAAGCCAAACATTTAAAACGATACGAAACCAATCCAAACGTTCAAAACAATACGAAACAAATCCAAACGTTTCAACTTTTTAGAGATTTAAGCCATACGTTTACAAACGTTACGAAAAAAATCCAAAAGTTTCACTTTTTTAGCGATATAAGTCAAACATTCAAAACATTACAAAACCAATCCAAACGTTTAAAACTTTATGAAACAAATCCAAACGTTTCTCCTTCTTAGCGATTTAAGCCAAAGGTTTACAAACGTTACGAAAAAAATCCAAATAATTCACCTTTTTAGCGATTTAAGCCAAACGTTTAAAATATTACGAAATCAATCCAAACGTTTAAAACGTTATGAAACAAATCCAAACGTTTAATGTTTTTAGCAATTTAAGCCAAACATTTACAAACGTTACGAAAAAAATCCAAACGTTTCACCTTTTTAGTAATTTAATACAAACATTTAAAACGTTATGAAACCAATCCAAACGTTTAAAACGTTACGAAACATATCCTAACGTTTCACCATTTTAGCGATTTAAGCCAAACGTTTAAAACGTTTCAAAACAAATCCAAACGATTCACCTTTTTAGCGATTTAAGCCAAACGTTTAAAACGTTACGAAACCAATCCAAACGTTTAAAACGTTACGAAACAAATCCAAACGTTTCCCCTTTTTAGCGATTTAAGCCAAACGTTTACAAACGTTATCAAACAAATCCAAACGTTTCACCTCTTTAGTGATTTAAGCCAAACGTTTACAAATGTCACGAAACTAATCTATATATTTCACATTTTTAGCAAATTAAGCCAAATGTTTAAAACGTTACGAAACCAATCCAAACGTTTAAATGTTACGAAACAAATCGAAACTTTTCACCTTTTTAGCGATTTAAGCCAAACGTTTACAAACATTACGAAACAAATCCAAACAGTTCACATTTTTATCAATTGAAGCAAAACTTTTAAAATGTAATGAAACCAATCGAAAGATTTATACGTTACAAAACAATCCAAACGTTTCGCCATTTTAGCTATTTAAGCCAAACGTTATAAAACAAATCCAAACGGTTTGCCTTTTTAGCGATTTAAGCTAAACGTTTACAAACGTCACGAAACAAATCCAAATGTTTAACCTTTTTAGCGATTTAAGCCAAACGTTTAAACGATACGAAACCAATCCAAACATATAAAATGTTACGAAAAAAATCCATACGTATCACTTTTTTAGCGATTTAAGCCAAAAAGTTTACAACGTTACGAAACAAATCCAAACATTTCACCTTTTTAGTGATTTAGGCCAAATATGTACAAACGTTACAAAATTAATCCAAACATTTTACCTTTTTTAGCGATTTAAGCCAAACGTTTAGGACGTTACGCAACCATTCCAAAGGTTTAAAACGTTACTAAACAAATCCTAATGTTTCACCATCTTAGGATTTAAGCCAAACATTTAAAATATTTCGAAACAAATCCAAACGATTCACCTTTTTAACAATTTAAGCCAAATGTTAAAAACGTTACGAAATCAAACCAAACATTTAAAACATTACAAAACAAATTCAAATATTTCATCTTTTTAGTGATTTAAGCCAAAGGTTTACAAATGTTACGGAACAAATACAAACGTTTCACCTTTTTAGCGATATAAGCCAAATGTTTAAAACGTTACGAAAAAATCGAAACATTTCCCCTTTTTAACGATTTAAGCCAAATGTTTACAAACGTTACGGAACAAATCTAAACGTTTCACCTCTTTAGCGATTTAAACCAAACGTTTAAAACGTTACGAAACTAATCCATACGTTTAAAACATTAAGAAACAAATCGTAACGTTTCCCTTATATAGCGATTTAAGCCAAACGTTCAGAACGTTATGAAACCAATCCAAACGTTTAAAACGTTACGAAATAAATCCTAACGTTTCCCTTATTTAGAAATTTAGGCCAAACACTTACAAACATAACGAAACAAATCTAAACGGTTCACCTTTTTAACAATTTAAGCCTAACCAATCCAAACGTTACAAACGGTTTGAGACAAATCCAAACGTTTCTCCTTTTTAGAGATTTATGCCTAACGTTTAAAAATTTACGAAACCAATCCTAAAGTTTCACCTTTTTAGCGATTTAAGCCAAACGTTTAAAACCTTACGTGTCACGACCCATTTTCATGAATCGCGACCGGCGCTAGGGTATGGGTAATGTAGTACCAAAACCCGTAGCTAGCCTTTCAATTAACATATAACACATAAACCTGCAGAAAACCAATGCTCGGGGGCAACCGAGACTTCAGCCTAAATCTAGCAGTTATAATATTCAACAGTTAATATAACATGCTTATCCAATTCCGAGTCTAAAATAGATTTATCATAAACGAATGTAAATAATATAACATGCCAAAGCATTATAACCAGTCGAACCAATCCGACAAAATATATAATAATAATAAAGACGTCTAGTACTACTGGGGTCTAAGAATAAAACAGTTTTACAGTTTATCAAAAATAAATGGAACCTCTGAGGAAAAGTAAATGCGGAGATCACCAGACTCTCTCAGATCATAACCCTGGGGAAAATTGGGAAAACAACTGGGTCAGATATACTGAGATGAGTTTATACCACTATCTAAATTTATTAAGTGGAAAACCTTTAAAACCGTTTAAAACATTTAATAATAATATTACGAATAATAGTTGGAACCCTAATGCACAATTCTAAATAATAAACATAATCCAATAGGTCTGGTCCCGAGAGCTGAGCTACACCGAGTTACCACTTACCATACTTACCATATCCAGAGTCCCGAGAGCTGTGCTACACCGAGTTACTCTATTTGGTCCCGAGAGCTACGCTCACACCGAGTTACCACATTTCCATATATAACTTACCCAGATCAATACCGTTGCGCACGCAGTCCTAATGATGCCTATTAGGTAGCATGTTCCAACTATGAGCCATAATATAAAACAGTTCGAAATATACGTACAGTATATATATTTAATATTAAAATAACAATTTACTTAATAAAGCGGTAAATAGTAAGTACAAACTCACTGCTTGCTAATCCACGTGAATACTGGCAAACAACTAATCCTGGTTCGCCTCTGGAGCACGAACAATAGACGGGTCTAAACAAATAAAATAATTATTAAAAACAGACCCTAACTCTAGAGAGTGTTAGACACCACATAGGACTAGCACAAATAACACGTCGGAATAACACAAGCCAGAACACACAAAAATACCCATTAGGTAATAAAGTCCAGTTAATATAAGTCTATTGAGTTCTCGCTTAAAATCCAATTTATAAATATTATTTAATAATCTTTAAATAATAATTAATTTCCAAATAGTGGGTTAGCCGAGTTATCATTAACTACCAAGCTAACCTCACTTGTCGGGTGACCCAAGTCTAACCCGACTCAAAACGTTTATCAAATATAAAACCCGAGTTTATATTTGTAAAATAATTCCATAAAATAATAATCCATTTTAAAAGCGGAACTCAATAACTTCAATTCCAAGTAACCCAAGTTACACCACAAAAATCTAATCATTTTAAGTTTAATAAAGTTTAGGGACTAAACTGTACTTTAGCCAATTAGGGACTAAAATGTACTTTTGCCAATTAGGGACTAAATTGTACTTTTGCCAATTTGATATCCAAAATCAATTTAATTTCTTTTATTTATATTTAAATAAAAATATAAAATAACCAACCAACGGTCCACTTAATTAAGTTGTAAAATAAGTTCAGGGGCTAAATTGTAATTTAGCTAATTTCATGCCAAATTGATATTCTTAATTAAATAGAATTACCCGAGTAATTATATTAACTAAATTTATAATAAATTATCGTTTTCAATATTTAATTTGTAAATCAAAATAAAATCCAAGTTATTAGGTAAAGTTAAACTTAAAGGATTAATTTTCTTTAAGCAAAATAATTTGGTGGTTAAAGTGGCTATTTAGCCATCATTTTCCTTTCAAAAGGAAACAAACTCCGCCCATCAAACACCCATAACAATTCACCATTCTTTGTTACTGAACCTAAATCATAACTTCAATCTATAGGTTTTTAATCCATTAAACATCATTCTAGAATTAATCAACACTCCTAGTGACAAACAAAGCAACTAATATCACAACTCAATGTCACAACAACATGAGTTTAGGATCGGCAACGACGAATCGAGCGAGGAAGAAGATACAACTCAATCCGAAAGTTTAAACTATTAACTACTAAACATACCAATGGATTCATAGCCATTAACAAGAATATCATGGACAAAAAGAAAGAAAATGATCGGCAGTAGGTAATGGTTCAAGAAACAGTTAAAGCAATTCAAAAACGGAAACTGTACGGCGATTGAAACGAGGTCGATTACGTACCGTTCAACGAAAATGAGGTGGGGGATCGAAGGTACGCGAGTCTAGATCGTCCGGAAACAAACGGTATTGATTTCGATCTAGAAACGAAAGAGAACGACTCAAATTACGGAAGTGCCGTTTGAAGCTAAAACTGAAAACAATGGAATTATAAAACTTACTGGAACAGCAGAGTTTGGATGATGATTTTGGCTTCGTTTCTCAGCGAATGAACAAGAGGAAGACGGCTAGGGTTTATTTGCAGCGTGATGTAGGTTTTCTGTTTAGAAGTCATCTTTAAATATCGAGAGGAAACAGGCTGAAATCGAGTTGGAAGAGGGCCGGACGCAAGGCTCGTAAGGCCTCATGATGTTCTGGAACGAGAACAGCCCTTTTGGTCTTGGTTCTCGTTCGAGAACCCCTGGTCTCGTACGAGACAAGGCCCTGCAAATGATTCTCGTTCGAGAATCTTAATTCTCGAACGGGAATCATTAAATCCCCCTTTTTTTTAAAAAACAAAACAAATCGAACCTAAAAACAAATCAAACCACGAACTATCCACGAAACTTAGAATACTCCTCAAAACACACCAGGCACCACGTCGGAAATTAAAAAAATAAATTTAAAATTTTACGGGATATTACATTACGAAACAAATCCAAATGTTTCACGTTATTAGCGATTTAAGCCAAACGTTTACAAAACCAATCCAAACGTTTAAAACGTTACGAAACAAATCCAATCGTTTCTCCTTTTTAGCAATTTTATCCAAACGTTTAAAATGTTACGAAACCAATCCAAACGCTTAAAACGTTGCGAAACAAATCAAAACGATTCACCTCTTTAGCGATTTAAGCCAAAAGTTTACAAACGCTACGAAACAAATCCAAAAATTAAAAACGTTAAGAAACCAATCCAAACATTTAAAACATTACGAAACAAATCCAAACATTTCACCTTTTTAGTGATTTAAGCCAAACATTTACAAATGTTACGGAACAAATACGAACGTTTCACCTTTTTAGCGATTTAAGCCAAACGTTTAAGACGTTACGAAAAAATTGAAACGTTTCCCCTTTTTAACGATTTAAGCCAAATGTTTACAAACGTTCCAGAACAAATCAAAACGTTTCACCCCTTTGCGATTTAAGCCAAACGTTTAAAACGTTACGAAACCAATCCATGCGTTTAAAACATTACGAAACAAATCGTAACGTTTCGCCTTTTTAGCGATTTAAGCCAAACGTTTAAAACGTTACGAAATCAATCCAAACGTTTAAAACGTTACGAAACCAATCCAAATGTATAAAATGATACGAAATAAATCCTAACGTTTCCCCTTTTTTAGAAATTTCGGCCAAACGCTTACAAACGTTACAAAACAAATCCTAACATTTCACCTTTTTAGCAATTTAAGCTAAATGTATAAAATATTACGAAAACAAACGTTTCGAAACAAATCCAAATGTTTCTCCTTTTTAGCAATTTATGCCTAATGTTTAAAACGTTGCAAAACAAATCCTAAGGTTTCACCTTTTTAGCAATTTAAGCCAAAGGTTTAAAACCTTACGAAACAAATCCAAATGTTTCACGTTTTTAGCGATTTCAGCCAAACGTTTAAAACGTTACAGAACCAATCCAAACGTTTAAAACGTTAAGAAACAAATCCAAACGTTTCTCCTTTTTAGCGATTTAAGCCAAACGTTTACAAACGTAACGAAAAAAATCCAAACGATTAACCTTTTTAGCGATTTAAGCCATAAGTTTAAAACATTACGAAACCAATCCAAACGTTTAAAATTTGACGAAGAAAATTCAAACGTTCACCTTTTTAGCAAATTAAACCAAACGTTTACAAACGTTACGAAACAAATCCAAACGTTTCTCCTTTTTAGCGATTTAAGCAAAACGTTTACAAATGTTACGAAACAAATCCAAACGTGTCAACTTTTTAGCGATTTAAGAAAAACGTTTAAAACGTTACGAAATTAATCCAAACGTTTAGAACGTTACGAAACAAATCCAAATGTTTCCCCTTTTTAGCAAATTAAGCCAAACGTTTACAAACTTTACAAAACAAATCCAAATGTTTTACCTTTTTACCGATTTATGACAAACGTATAAAACGATACAAAACCAATCCAAACTTTCAAAACATTACGAAACAAATTTAAACGAAACACCTTTTTAGAAATTTAAGAAATATGTTTACAAAAATTACAAAAAAATCCAAAAGTTTCACCTTCTAGCGATATAAGCCAAACGTTTACAAACATTACGAAACAAATCCAAACGTTTCTGCTTTTTAACTATTTAAGACAAACGTTTAAAAAATTAAGAAACCAATTCAAACGTTTAAAAAGTTACGAAACAAATCTTTATGTTTCACCTTTTTTAGCGATTTAAACCAAACGTGTAAAACCTTACGAAAAAAAATCCTAATGTATCACCTTTTTTGCGATTTAAGCCAAATGTTTAAAACGTTACGAAACAAATCCTAAACCATTTTACAGATTTAAGCCAAATGTTTAAAACTTTACGTAAAAAATTCTAACGTTTCACCGTTTTATCGATTTAAGCAAAACATTTAAAACGTTACGAAAGAAATCCAAATGTTTCACCTTTTTAGCGATTTAAGCCAAACGTTTAAAACGTTACAAAACCAATCCAAATATTTTCCCTTTTTAGCGATTTAATCCAAACGTTTACAAACGTTACGATTTGTTACGTTTCACCTTTTTAGCAATTTAAGCCAAACGTTTACAAACATTGAGAAACAAATCCAAATGTTTAACCTTTTTAGTGATTTAAGCCAAAATTTTAAAAGGTTACGAAACCAATCAAAACGTTTAAAACGTTACGAAACAAATTCTAACGTTTCACCTTTTTTAGCGATTTAAGCCAAATGTTTAAAACCTTATGAAACAACTATTAACATTTCATCTTTTTTGCGATTCAAGCCAATAATTTAAAAACGTTACGATACAAATCCTAAACCTTTTTAGTTATTTAAGCCCAACGTTTAAAACGTTACGAAACAAATACTAATATTTCAACTTTCTAGCGATTTAAGCCAAACGTTTAAAGTGTTACGAAACAAATCCAAACGTTTCGCCTTTTTAACGATTTAAGCCAAACGTTACGAAATCAATCGAAACATTTAAGACATTATAAAACAAATCCAAACGTTTCACCTTTATATAAATTTAAGACAAACGTTTACAAACGTTACGAAAAAATACAAATGATTCGTCTTTTTAGCGATTTAAGCTAAATGTTTAAATCGTTACGAAACCAATTCAAATGTTTAAAACAATACAAAAAAAATCCAAACGTTTTCCCATTTTAGCGATTTAAGCCAAACGTATAAAACGTCACGAAACAAATCAATACTTTCACCTTTTTAGCGATTTAAGCTAAACATTTAAAACGTTACGAAACAATTCCGAACTTTTCACCTTTTTAGCGATTTAAGCCAAACGTTTAAACGTTATAAAACCAATCCAAACGTTTTAAAAGTTACAAAACTAATCCAAACGATTCACCTTTTTAGCGATTTAAGCCAAACGTTTAAAACGTTACGAAACAAATCCAAATGTTTAACCTTTTTAGCGATTTAAGCCAAACGTTTAAAACTTTACGAAACAAATCCAAATGTCTCCCCTTTTTTGATATTTAATAAAAACATTTAAAACAATATGAAACAAATACTAACATTTCACATTTTTAGAGATTTTAGCCAAACGATTAAAACGTTACGAAACAAATCCTAACATTTTCCCTTTTTAGTTATTTAAGCCAAATGTTGAAAATGTTTCGAAACAAATGTAAACATTTCACCTTTTTAGAAATTGAAGCCAAAGGTTTAAAACGTTACGAAACCAATCCAAACATTTCTAAAGTTACAAAACAAATCCAAACGTTTCATCTTTTTAGCAATATAAGCAAGACGTTTACAAATGTTACGAAACAAATCCAAACGTTTCACCTTTTTAGCGATTTAAGCCAAACGTTTAAAATGTTAGGAAAAAATCGAAATATTTCTCCTTTTTAACGATTTAAGCCAAATGTTTACAAACGTTATGGAACAAATCCAAACGTTTCACCTCTCTAGTGATTTAAGCCAAACGTTTAAAACGTTACGAAACCAATCCATACGTTAAAAACGTTACGAAAAAAATCATAACGTTTCACCTTATTAGCGATTTAATTCAAACGTTTAAAACGTTACAAAACCAATCCAAATGTTTAAAACGTTACGAAACAAATCCTAACGTTTCCCCTTTTTTAGCAATTTAAGCCAAACGTTTACAAACGTTACGAAACAAATCCAAACGTTTCACCTTTTTAGCAATTTAAGCCAAACGTATAAAATATTACGAAACAAATCCAAACATTACAAACGTTTCAAAACAACTCCAAACATTTCTGCTTTTTAGGGATTTATGCCAAACGTTTAAAACGTTACAAAACAAATCCTAAAATTTCACCTTTTTAGCGATTTAAGCCAAACGATTAAAACCTTACGAAACAAATTCAAACGTTTCACGTTTTTAGCGATTTAAGCCAAAAGTTTAAAACGTTACAAAACGAATATGAACGTTTAAAAAGTTACGAAACAAATCCAAACGTTTCTCCTTTTTAGCGGTTTAAGCCACACGTTTACAAACGTTACGAAACAAATCCAAACGATTCACCTTTTCAGCGATTTAAGCCAAACGTTTAAAACATTACGAAACCAATCCAAACGTTTAAAACGTTACGAAACAAATCCAAACGTTTCACCTTTTTAGCGAATTAAGCCAAACGTTTACAAATGTTACGAAACAAATCCAAACGTTTCTCCTTTTTTGCGATTTAAGCAAAACATTTACAAATGTTACGAAACAAATCCAAATGTTTCACCTTTTTAGAGATTTAAGCAAAACGTTTAAACGTTATGAAACCAATCCAACGTTTAAAAAGTTATCCAAACGATTCACCTTTTTAGCGATTTAAGCCAAACGTATAAAACGTTACGAAACAAATCCTAATGTTTCACCTTTTTAGTGATTTAAGCTAAACGCTTAAAACTTTACGAAACAAATCCAAATGTTTCCCCTTTTTTGATATTTAAGAAAAACATTTAAAACAATATGATACAAATACTAACGTTTCACATTTTTAGGGATTTAAGCCAAACGTTTAAAACGTTACGGAACAAATCCTAACGTTTCCCCTTTTTAGTTATTTAAGCCAAATGTGTAAAACGTTTCGAAACAAATGTAAACGTTTTACCTTTTTAGCAATTTAAGCCAAAGGTTTAAAACGTTACGGAACCAATGCAAACGTTTAAAACGTTACGAAACAAATCCAAACGTTTGACTTTTTTAGCAATATAAGCAAGACGTTTACAAATGTTACAAAAAAAATCCAAACGTTTAAAATGTTAGGAGAAAATACAAATGTTTCCCCTTTTTAACGATTTAAGCCAAATGTTTACAAACGTTATGGAACAAATCCAAACGTTTCACCTCTCTAGCGATTTAAGCCAAACGTTTAGAACGTTATGAAACAAATCCAAACGTTTAAAACGTTACGAAACAAATCGTAACATTTCACCTTTTTAGCGATTTAAGTCAAACGTTAAAAACGTTACAAAACCAATCCAAATGTTTAAAACGTTACGAAACAAATCCAAACGTTTCCCCGTTTTAAGCAATTTAAGGCAAACGTTTATAAACTTTACGAAACAAATCCAAATGTTTTATTTTTTTAGCAATTTAAGCCAAACGTATAAAATATTACGAAACAAATCCTAACGTTACAAACGTTTCGAAACAATTCCAAACGTTTCTGCTTTTTAGCGATTTATGCCAAACGTTTAAAACGTTACGAAACAAATCCTAAAGTTTCACCTTTTTAGCGATTTAAGCCAGACGTTTAAAACCTTACGAAACAAATCCAAACGTTTCACGTTTTTAGCGATTTAAGCCAAAATTTTCAAACGTTACAAAACCAATCTAAACGTTTAAAACTTTACGAAACAAATCCAAACGTTTCTCCTTTTTAGCTATTTAAGCCAAACGTTTACAAACGTTACGAAACAAATCCAAACGATTCACCTTTTTAGCGATTTAAGCCAAACGTTTAAAATATTACGAAACCAATCCAAACGTTTATAACGTTATGAAACAAATCCAAACGTTTCACCTTTTTAGCGAATTAAGCCAAACATTTACAAACGTTACGAAACAAATCCAAACGTTTCTCCTTGTTTGCGATTTAAGCAAAATGTTTACAAATGTTACAAAGCAAATCCAAACGTTTCACCGTTTTAGAGATTTAAGCAAAACGTTTAAAACATTACGAAACCAATCCAAACGTTTAGAACGTTACGAAACAAATCCAAACGTTTCACCTTTTTAGCGAAATAAGCCAAATGTTGACAAATGTTACGAAATAAATCCAAATGTTTCAACGTTTTACCGATTTAAGCCAAACGTTTAAAATGATACGAAACCAATCCAAACGTTTAAAATATTACGAAACAAATCCAAACGTTTCACCTTTTTAGAGATTTAAGCCATACATTTACAAACGTAACGAAACAAATCCAAAGGTTGCACCTTTTTAGCGATATAAGCCAAACGTTTACAAACATTACGAAACAAATCCAATCGTTTCAGCTTTTTAGTGATTTAAGCCAAACGTTTAATATATTAAGAAACCAATCCAAACGTTTAAAAAGTTACAAAACAAATCCTTATGTTTCATCTTTATAGAAATTTAAGACAAACGTTTACAAACGTTATGAAAAAATCCTAATGTATCACCTTTTTTGCGATTTAAGCAAAATGTTTAAAACGTTACGAAACAAATCCTAAACCTTTTTAGCGATTTAAGCAAGGGGTAATTCCATAAAAAATCACGACCTTTTCACGAAATTTCATTTTAATCACGACCTTTAAAAGTTGCCATATAAAATCATGACCTTTTTTTTCTTTTTTTCAAATCTATCATTCTAGTGTATTTTTTCCGACTAAGTTCTTCATTAAACCATTAATTAAATATTCAAATTATAAATCGACGCCAAATATTATTATCTTTCGGATAGAGTATGTAGGATTAGTAATTTTTCGTCGGAAAAAATACACCGAATTTTACATTGATGATAGATTTGAAAAAAAATGAAAGGTCGTGCATTTAAATGCCACCTTTTAAAGGTTGTCATTAAAAAGAAATTTCGTGTAAATGTCGTGATTTTTTATGGAATTAACCCTTTAAGCAATACGTTTAAAACTTTACGTACAAAATTCTAACGTTTCACCTTTTCAGCGATTTAAGCCAAACGTTTAAAACGTTACAAAACAAACCCAAACGTTTCACCTTTTTAGCGATTTAAGCCAAACATTTAAAAACATCACGATTTGTTACGTTTCACCTTTTTAGCAATTAAAGCTAAACGTTTGCAAACAATGAGAAACAAATCCAAACATTTAACCTTTTTAGTGATTTAAGCCAAATGTTTAAAAGGTTACGAAACGAATCCAAACGTTTAAAATGCTACGAAACAAATTCTAACGTTCACCTTTTTTAGCGATTTAAGCAAAATGTTTAAAACCTTACGAAACAAATCTTAACGTTTCATCTTTTTTGCGATTTAAGCCAAATATTTAAAAACATTACGATACAAATCCTAAACCTTTTTAGCGATTTAATCCAAACGTTTAAAACGTTACGAAACAAATCCTAACATTTCACCTTTCTAGCGTTTTAAGCAAAACGTTTCAAATGTTACGAAACAAATCGAAACGTTTCACCCTTTTAGTGATTTAAGCCAACCGTTTAAAACGCTACAAAACTAATCCAAACGTTCAAAACATTACAAAAAAAAATCGTAACGTTTCACCTTTTTAGCGATTTAAGCCAAAAGTTTAAAACGTTACGAAACAAATCCTAACGTTTCAGCTTTTAAGCGATTTAAGCCAAACGTTTACAAATGTTACGAAACAAATCCAAACGTTTCACCCTTTTTAGCGATTTAAGCCAAACGTTTAAAATGTTACGAAACCAATCCGAACGTTGAAAACTTACGAAACAAATCCTAACGCTTCACCCTTTTTAGCTATTTAGGCCGAACGTTTAAAATGTTACGAAACCAATCCAAACGTATAATACGTTATGAAATAAATCCAAACGTTTAAAACATAACGAAACAGATCTTAACGTTTCACCTTTTTAGCGATTGAAGCGAAACGTTTAAAACGTTACGTAACAAATCCAAACGTTTCACCTTTTTAGCGATTTAAGCCAAACTTTTAAATTGTTTCGAAACCAGTCCAAACGTTCAAAATGTTACGAAACAAATCGAAACGCTTCACCTTTTTAGCAATTTAAGACAAATATTTACGAACGTTACGAAACAAATCCGAACGTTTCGCCTTTTTAGCAATTAAAGCCAAATGTTTAAAATGTTACGAATCCAATCCAAATGTTTAAAACATAACGAGCAAATTCTAACGTTTCACCATTTTAGCGATTTAAGCCAAACGTTTAAAACGTTATGGAACCACCGTTATGAAACAAATCCAAACTTTTCTCCTTTTTAGAGATTTAAGCCAAACGTTTAAAACATTACAAAACAAATCCTAACGTTTCACATTTTTAGTGATTTAAGCATAACGTTTAAAACGTTATGAAACAAAGCCTAATGTTTCACCTTTTTAGTGATTTAAGCCAAACGTTTAAAACGTTCCGTAACAATTCCAAACGTTTCACCTTATTAGCAATTTAAGACAAACGTTTAAAACGTTACGAAACCAATCCAAACGTTTTACCTTTTTAGCGATTTAAGCCTAACGTTTAACATGCTAAGAAACAAATGCAAACGTTTAAAACGTTTCAACCATTTAGCGATTTAAGCCAAACGTTTACAAACGTTACGAAACAAATTCAAATGTTTCACCTTTTTAGCGATTTAAGCCAAACGTTTAAAACGTTACGAAACCAATCCAAACGTTTAAAACGTTATGAAACAAATCCAATCGTTTAACCTTTTTAGGGATTTAAGCCAAACGTTCAAAAGGTACGAAACAAATCCAAACATATAAGATGTTACGAAAAAAATCCATACGTTTCACTTTTTTAGCGATTTAAGCCAAAACCTTTACAAACGTTACGAAAAAAATCCAAACGTTTCACCTTTTTAGCGATTTAAGCCAAACATTTACAAACGTTACAGAACAAATCCAAACGTTTTACCTTTTTAGCAATTTAAGCCAAACGTTTAGGACGTTACGCAACCATTCCAAACGTTTAAAATGTTACTAAACAAATGCTAATGTTTCACTATTTTAGCGATTTAAGCCAAACATTTAAAATATTTCAAAACAAATCCTAACGATTCACCTTTTTAACGATTTAAGCCAAATGTTAAAAACGTTTCGAAACCATCCAAACATTTAAAACATTACGAAACAAATTCAAATATTTCACCTTTTTAGTGATTTAAGCCAAAGGTTTACAAATGTTACGGAACAAATACAAACGTTTCACCATTTTAGCGATTTAAGCCAAATGTTTAAAACGTTATGAAAAAATCGAAATGTTTCCCCTTTTAATGATTTAAGCCATATGTTTACAAACGTTACGGAACAAATTCAAACGTTTCACCTATTTAGCGATTTAAGCCAAACATTTAAAACGTTACGAAACTAATCCATACGTTTAAAACGTTACGAAACATATCGTAACGTTTCCCCTTTATTGCGATTTAAGCCAAATGTTCAAAACGTTATGAAACCAATCCAAACGAATCATAACGTTTCCCCTTTTTTAGAAATTTAGGCCAAACACTTACAAACATTACGAAACAAATCTAAATGGTTCACCTTTTTAGCAATTTAAGCCAAACGTATAAAATATTGCGAAACCAATCCAAATGTTACAAACGTTTCGAGACAAATCCAAACGTTTCTCCTTTTTAGCGATTTATGCCTAACGTATTAAAATTTACGAAACAAATCCTAAAGTTTCACCTTTTTAGAGATTTAAGCCAAACGTGTAAAACCTTACGAAACAAATCCAAATGTTTCACGTTTTTAGCGATTTAAGCCAAACCTTTACAAAACCAATCCAAAAGTTTAAAACATTACGAAAAAAATCCAATCGTTTCTCCTTTTTAGCGATTTTATCCAAACGTTTAAAATGTTACGAAACCAATCCAAACGCTTAAAACGTTACGAAACAAATCCAAACGATTCACCTTTTTAGCGATTTAAGCCAAAAGTTTAGAAACGCTATGAAACAAATCCAAAAATTAAAAACGTTACGAAACCAATCCAAACATTTAAAACGTTATGAAACAAATCCAAACATTTCACCTTTTTAGTGATTTAAGCCAAACATTTACTAATATTACGGAACAAATACAAACGTTTTACCTTTTTAGCGATATGAGCCAAATGTTTAAAACGTTACGAAAAAATTGAAACGTTTCCCCTTTTTAAAGATTTAAGCCAAATGTTTACAAACGTTACAAAACAAATCCAAACGTTTCACCACTTTAACGATTTAAGCCAAACGTTTAAAATGTTACGAAACCAATCCATGCGTTTAAAAAATCACGAAAAAAATCGTAACGTTTCACCTTTTTAGCGATTTAAGCCAAACGTTTAAAACATTACGAAACCAATCCAAACGTTTAAAACGTTACGAAACTAATCTAAATGTTTAAAATGATACGAAACAAATCCTAACGTTTCCCCTTTTTTAGCAATTTCGGCCAAACGCTTACAAACGTTACAAAACAAATCCTAACATTTCACCTTTTTAGCAATTTAAGCCAAACGTATAAAATATTAAAGAAACAAATCTAAACGTTGCAAACGTTTCAAAAAAATCCAAATGTTTCTCCTTTTTAGCAATTTATGCCTAACGTTTAAAACGTTGCAAAATAAATCCTAAAGTTTCACCTTTTTAGCAATTTAAGCAAAGGTTTAAAACCTTACGAAACAAATCCAAACGTTTCACGTTTTTAGCGATTTAAGCCATATGTTTAAAATATTATGAAACCAATCCAAACGTTTAAAATGTGACTAAACAAATCCAAACGTTTCACCTTTTTAGCGAATTAAACCAAACGTTTACAAACGTTACGAAACAAATCCAAACGTTTCTCCTTTTTAGCGATTTAAGCAAAACGTTTACAAATGTTACAAAACAAATCCAAACGTTTCACCTTTTTATCGATTTAAGCAAAACGTTTAAAACGTTACGAAACTAATCCAAACGTTTAGAACGTTACGAAACAAATCCAAATGTTTTACCTTTTTACCGATTTATGACAAACGTATAAAACGATACAAAACCAATCCAAACTTTCAAAACATTACGAAACAAATTCAAACGAAACACCTTTTTAGAGATTTAAGCCATACGTTTACAAATATTACGAAAAAAATCCAAAGGTTTCACCTTCTAGCGATATAAGCCAAACGTTTACAAACATTACGAAACAAATCCAAACGTGTCTGCTTTTTAACTATTTAAGACAAATGTTTAAAAAATTAAGAAACCAATTCAAACGTTTAAAAAGTTACGAAACAAATCTTAATGTTTCACCTTTTTTAGTGATTTAAGCTAAACGTTTAAAACCTTACGAAAAAAATCCTAATGTATCACCTCTTTTACGATTTAAGCCAAATGTTTAAAACGTTACGAAACAAATCCTAAACCATTTTACAGATTGAAGCCAAATGTTTAAAACTTTACGTAAAAAAATTCTAACGTTTCACCTTTTTATCGATTTAAGCCAAACGTTTAAAACGTTACGAAAGAAATCCAAACGTTTCACCTTTTTAGCGATTTAAGCCAAACGTTTAAAAACGTTACAAAACCAACCCAAATGTTTTCCCTTTTTAGCGATTTAATCCAAACGTTTACAAACGTTACGATTTGTTACGTTTCACCTTTTTAGCAATTTAAACCAAACGTTTATAAACATTGAGAAACAAATCCAAATGTTTAACCTTTTTGGTGATTGAAGCCAAAATTTTAAAAGGTCACGAAACCAATCAAAACGTTTAAAACATTACGAAACAAATTCTAACGTTTCACCTTTTTTAGCGATTTAAGCCAAATGTTTAAAACCTTATGAAACAACTATTAACGTTTCATCTTTTTTGCGATTCAAGACAATTATTTAAAAACGTTACGATACAAATCCTAAACCTTTTTAGTTATTTAAGCCAAACGTTTAAAATGTTACGAAATAAATCCTAATATTTCAACTTTCTAGCGATTTAAGCCAAACGTTTAAAGTGTTATGAAACAAATCCAAACGTTTCCCCTTTTTAGTGATTTATGCCAAACGTTTAAAACATTACAAAACTAATCCAAACGTTTAAAACATTACGAAGAAAATCTTAACGTTTCCCCTTTTTAGTGATTTATGCCAAACGTTTAAAACATTACAAAACTAATCCAAACGTTTAAAACATTACGAAGAAAATCTTAACGTTTCAGCGATTTAAGCAAAACATTTAAAACGTTACGAAACAAATCCTAACGTTTCAGCTTTTTAGCGATTTAAGCCAATCGTTTAAACAGTTACGGAACAAATCCTAATGTTTCACCTTTTTAGTGATTTAAGCCAAACATTTAAAAACTTTCAAAACAAATCTTTACGTTTCACCTTTTTAGCGATTTAAACCAAATGTTGAAAACGTTTCGAAACAAATCCAAACGTTTTGCCTTTTTAGCGATTTAAGCCAAACGTTTAAAACGTTACGAAATCAATCGAAACATTTAAAACTTTATAAAACAAATCCAAATGTTTCACCTTTATAGAAATTTAAGACAAACGTTACCAAACGTTACGAAAAAAATTCAAACGATTCGTCTTTTTAGCGATTTAAGCTAAATGTTTAAAACGTTACGAAACCAATCCAAATGTTTAAAACATTACGAAAAAATCCAAACATTTCCCCATTTTAGCGATTGAAGACAAACATATAAAAGGTCACGAAACAAATCAATACTTTCACCTTTTTAGCGATTTAAGCTAAACATTTAAAACGTTACGAAACAATTCCAACCTTTTCACCTTTTTAGCGATTTAAGCCAAACGTTTAAACATTTTGAAACCAATCCAAACGTTTTAAAAGTTACAAAACAAATCCAAACGATTCACCTTTTTAGCGATTTAAACCAAACGTTTAAAACTTACGAAACAAATCCAAATGTTTAACCTTTTTAGCGATTTAAGCCAAACGTTTAAAACTTTACGAAACAAATCCAAATGTTTCCCCTTTTTTGATATTTAAGAAAAACATTTAAAACAATATGAAACAAATACTAACGTTTCACATTTTTAGCGATTTTAGCCAAACGATTAAAACGTTACGAAACAAATCATAACGTTTCCCCTTTTTAGTTATTTAAGTCAAATGAAGAAAATGTTTCGAAACAAATGTAAACGTTTCACCTTTTTAGCTATTTAAGCCAAAGGTTTAAAACGTACGAAACCAATCCAAACATTTAACCATTTTAGCAAGACGTTTACAAATGTTACGAAACAAATCGAAACATTCACCTTTTTAGCGATTTAAGCCAAACGTTTAAAATGTTAGGAAAAAATCGAAATGTTTCTCCTTTTTAACGACTTAAGCCTAATGTTTACAAACGTTATGGAACAAATCCAAACGTTTCCCTCTCTAGCGATTTAAGCCAAACGTTTAAAACGTTACGAAACCAATCCATACATTAAAAACGTTACGAAACAAATCGTAACGTTTCACCTTTTTAGCGATTTAATTCAAACGTTTAAAACGTTACAAAACCAATCCAAATGTTTAAAACGTTACGAAATAAATCCTAACGTTTCCCCTTTTTTAGCAATTTAAGCCAAACGTTTACAAACGTTACGAAACAAATCCAAATGTTTCACCTTTTTAGCAATTTAAGCCAAACGCATAAAATATTATGAAACAAATCCAAACGTTATAAACGTTTCCAAACAATTCCAAACGTTTCTGCTTTTTAGCGATTTATGCCAAACGTTTAAAACGTTACGAAACAAATCCTAAAGTTTCACCTTTTTAGCGATTTAAGCCAAACGTTTAAAACCTTACGAAACAAATCCAAACGTTTCACGTTTTTAGCGATTTAAGCCAAAAGTTTAAAACATTACAAAACCAATCTAAACGTTTAAAAAGTTACGAAACAAATCCAAACGTTTCTCCTTATTAGCGATTTAAGCCACACGTTTACAAACGTTACGAAACAAATCCAAACGATTCACCTTTTTAGCGATTTAAGCCAAACGTTTAAAACATTATGAAACCAATCCAAACGTTTAAAACGTCACGAAACAAATCCAAACGTTTCACCGTTTTAGTGAATTAATTCAAACGTTTACAAACGTTACGAAACAAATCCAAACGTTTCTCCTTTTTTGCGATTTAAGCAAAATGTTTACAAATGTTACGAAACATATCCAACGTTTCACCTTTTTAGCGATTTAAGCAAAACTTTTAAACGTTATGAAACCAATCCAACGTTTAAAAAATTACAAAACAAATTCAAACGACTCACATTTTTAGCGATTTAAGCCAAACGTATAAAACGTTACGAAACAAATCCTAATGTTTCACCTTTTTAGCGATTTAAGCTAAACGTTTAAAACTTTACAAAACAAATCCAAATGTTTCCCCTTTTTTGATATTTAAGAAAAACATTTAAAACAATATGAAACAAATACTAACGTTTCACATTTTTAGAGATTTAAGCCAAACGTTTTAAACGTTACGAAAAAAATCCTAACGTTTCCCCTTTTTAGATATTTAAGCCAAATGTGTAAAACGTTTCGAAACAAATGTAAACGTTTCACCTTTTTAGAAATTTAAGCCAAAGGTTTAAAACGTTACGAAGCAATCCAAACGTTTAGAACGTTACGAAACAAATCCAAACGTTTCACTTTTTTAGCAATATAAGCAAGACGTTTACAAATGTTACAAAAAAATCCAAACGTTTCACCTTTTTAGCGGTTTAAGCCAAAAGTTTATAATGTTAGGAAAAAAATACAAACGTTTCCCCTTTTTAACGATTTAAGCCAAATGTTTACAAACGTTATGGAACAAATCCAAACGTTTCACCTCTCAAGCGATTTAAGCCAAATGTTTAAAACGTTATGAAACCAATCCATACGTTTAAAACGTTACAAAACAAATCGTAACGTTTCACCTTTTTAGCGATTTAAGTCAAACGTTTAAAACGTTACAAAACCAATACAAATGTTTAAAACGTTACGAAAAAAAATCCTAACGTTTCCCCTTTTTTAGCAATTTAAGGAAAACGTTTATAAACGTTACGAAACAAATCCAAACGTTTCACCTTTTTAGCAATTTAAGCCAAACATATAAAATTTTGCGAAACAAATCCTAATGTTATAAACGTTTCGAAAAAATTCCAAACGTTTCTGCTTTTTAGCGATTTATGCCAAACGTTTAAAACGTTACGAAACAAATCCTAAAGTTTCACTTTTTTAACGATTTAAGCCAAAAGTTTAAAACCTTACGAAACAAATCCAAACGTTTCACGTTTTAAGCGATTTAAGCCAAAAGTTTCAAACTTTACAAAAGCAATCTAAACGTTTAAAACGTTACGAAACAAATCCAAACGTTTCTCCTTTTTAGTTATTTAAGCGAAACGTTTACAAACGTTATGAAACAAATCCAAATGATTCACCTTTTTAGCGATTTAAGCCAAACGTTTAAAACATTACGAAACCAATCCAAACGTTTATAAGGTTACGAAACAAATCCAAACGTTTCACCTTTTTAGCGAATTAAGCCAAACGTTTACAAACGTTACGAAACAAATCCAAACGTTTCTCCTTGTTTGCGATTTAAGCAAAATGTTTACAAATGTTACGAAGCAAATCCAATCGCTTCACCTTTTTAGAGATTTAAGCAAATCGTTAAAAACATTACGAAATCAATCCAAACGTTTAGAATGTTACGAAATAAATCCAAAAGTTTCACCTTTTTAGCGAAATAAGCCAATTGTTGACAAATGTTACGAAACAAATCCAAATGTTTCAACGTTTTACCGATTTAAGCCAAACGTTTAAAATGATACGAAATTAATCCAAACATTTAAAATATTACGAAACAAATCCAAACGTTTCACCTTTTTATAGATTTAAGCCATACGTTTACAAACGTTACGAAACAAATCCAAAGGTTTCACTTTTTTAGCGTTATAAGCCAAACGTTTACAAACATTACGAAACAAATCCAATCGTTTCAGATTTTTATTGATTTAAGACAAACGTTTAATACATTAAGAAACCAATCCAAACGTTTAAAAGTTACAAAACAAATCCTTATGTTTCACCTTTTTTAGCTATTTAAGCCAAAGGTTTAAAACCTTATGAAAAAAAACCTAATGTATAACCTTTTTTGCGATTTAAGCCAAATGTTTAAAACGTTACGAAACAAATCCTAAACCATTTTAGCGATTTAAGCAATACGTTTAAAACTTTACGTAAAACATTCTAACGTTTCACCTTTTCAGCGATTTAAGCCAAACGTTTAAAACATTGCAAAACAAACCCAAACATTTCACCTTTTTAGCGATTTAAGCCAAACATTTACAAACGTTACGATTTGTTATGTTTCACCTTTTTAGTAATTGAAGTCAAACGTTTACAAACAATGAGAAACAAATCCAAACGTTTAGCCTTTTTAGTGATTTAAGCCAAATGTTTAAAAGGTTACGAAATGAATCCAAACGTTTAAAACGCTACGAAACAAATTCTAACGTTCACCTTTTTTAGCGATTTAAGCAAAATGTTTAAAACCTTACGAAACAAATCTTAACGTTTCATCTTTTTTGCGATTTAAGCCAAATATTTAAAAACATTACGATACAAATCCTAAACCTTTTTCCTAAACCTTTTTAGCGATTTAAGCCAAACGTTTAAAATGTTACGAAACAAATCCTAACATTTCACCTTTCTAGCGTTTTAAGCCAAACGTTTCAAATGTTACGAATTAAATCGAAACATTTCACCCTTTTAGCGATTTAAGCCAACCGTTTAAAACGTTACAAAACCAATCCAAACGTTCAAAACATTACAAAACAAATTGTAAACCTTTTTAGTGATTTAAGCCAAAAGTTTAAAAAGTTACGAAACAAATCCTAACGTTTCAGCTTTTAAGCGATTTAAGCCAAACGTTTAAACTGTTACGAAACAAATCCTAACGTTTCACCTTTTTAGCGATTATATCCAAACATTTAAAACGTTTCTAAACAAATCCTTACGTTTTACCTTTTTAGCGATTTAAGCCAAATGTTTAAAACATTTCGAATCAAATCCAAACGTTTCACCTTTTTAGCGATTTAAGCCAAATGTTTAAAACGTTACGAAACCAATCGAAATGTTTAAAACATTAAAAAACAAATCAAAATATTTCACCTTTTTAGCAATTTAAGACCAACGTTTACAAACGTTACGAAACAAATCCAAACGTTTCGCCTTTTTAGCGATTTAAAATAGGGTTAATTCCTAAAAAAAGCACGAACTTTACACGAAGTTTCATTTGAATCATGACCTTTAAAAGTTGTCATTTAAAGGCATGAACTTTCATATTGTTTCAAATTCATCATTTCAGTGTATTTTTATTGTCTAATTTTTTGACTAAACCATTAATTAAAGACCCAAGTTATTAATTAACATCAAATATTATTATTTTTTAGTTAGAGTATCTTGGATTAGGAATTTTTAGTTAGATAAAATACACTGAATTTTACTTTGGTGATAGATTTGAAATAAAATGAAAGTTCGTGCCTTTAAATGACAACTTTTAAAGGTCATGATTAAAATGAAATTTCGTGTAAAGTTTGTGATTTTTTTAGGAATTAACCCTTTAAAATAAACGTTTAAAACGTTACGAAACCAATCCAAATATTTAAAAGATTACGAAACAAATCCTAATATTTATCCCTCTTTGCGATTTAAGCCAAACGTTTAAAACATAACGAAACAAATCAAAACTTTCACCTTTTTAGCGAATTAAGCTAAACGTTCAAAACGTTACGAATCAAATCCAAACTTTTCACCCTTTTAGCGATTTAAGCCAACCGTTTAAAACGTTACAAAACCAATCCAAACGTTCAAAATATTACAAAACAAATCGTAAACCTTTTTAGCGATTTAAGCCAAAAGTTTAAAACGTTAAAAAACAAATCCTAACGTTTCAGCTTTTAAGCGATTTAAGCCAAACGTTTAAACTGTTACGAACAAATTCTAACGTTTCACCTTTTTAGCGATTATATCCAAACATTTAAAACGTTTCAAAACAAATCCTTACGTTTCACCTTTTTAGCGATTTAAGCCAAATGTTTAAAACGTTTCGAAACAAATCCAAACGTTTCACCTTTTTAGCGATTTAAGCCAAACGTTTAAAACGTTACGAAACCAATTGAAACGTTTAAAACATTAAAAAACAAATCAAAATATTTCACCTTTTTAGCAATTTAAGACCAACGTTTACAAACGTTACGAAACAAATCCAAACGTTTCGCCTTTTTAGCGATTTAAAATAGGGTTAATTCCTAAAAAAAGCACGAACTTTACACGAAGTTTCATTTGAATCATGACCTTTAAAAGTTGTCATTTAAAGGCACGAACTTTCATATTGTTTCAAATTCATCATTTCAGTGTATTTTTATTGTCTAATTTTGTAACTAAACCATTAATTAAAGACCCAAGTTATTAATTAACATCAAATATTATTATCTTTTAGTTAGAATATCTTGGATTAGGAATTTTTAGTTAGATAAAATACACTGAATTTTACTTTGGTGATAGATTTGAAATAAAATGAAAGTTCGTGCCTTTAAATGACAACTTTTAAAGGTCATGATTAAAATGAAATTTCGTGTAAAGTTTGTGATTTTTTTAGAAATTAACCCATTAAAAGAAACGTTTAAAACGTTACGAAACCAATCCAAATGTTTAAAACATTACGAAACAAATCCTAATGTTTATCCCTCTTTGCGATTTAAGCCAAACGTTTAAAACGTCACGAAACAAATCAAAACTTTCACCTTTTTAGCGAATTAAACTAAACGTTCAAAATGTTACGAATCAAATCCAAACTTTTCACCTTTTTAGTAATTTAAGCCAAACGTTTAGACGTTATGAAACCAATCCAAACGTTTATAAAGTTACAAAACAAATCCAAATGTTTCACGTTTTTAGCTATTTAAGCCAAACGTTTAAAATATTACGAAACAAATCCAAACGTTTCCCCTATTTAGAGATTTAAGCCAAACGTTTAAAACTTTACGAAACAAATACAAATGTTTCCCCTTTTTTGATATTTATGAAAAACGCTTAAAACAATATGAAACAAATACTAATGTTTCACATTTTTAGCGATTTCAGCCAAACGTTTAAAACGCTACGAAAAATCCTAACGTTTCTCCTTTTTAGTGATTTAAGCTAAATGTTTAAAACGTTACGAAACCAATCCAAATGTTCAAAATGTTGCGAAACAAATCCAAACGTTTCACCTTTTTAGCAATTTAAGAAAAAAGTTTACAAATGTTACGAAACAAATCCAAACGTTTCACCTTTTTAGTGATTTAAGCCAAACGTTTAACATGTTACGAAACCAATCCAAACGTTGAAAACTTACTAAATAAATCCCAATGCTTTACCCTTTTTAGCTATTTAGGCCAAACGTTGTAAAACGTTACGAAACTAATCCAAACGTATAATACGTTACGAAATAAATCCAAACGTTTAAAACATAACGAAACAGATCTTAACGTTTCACCTTTTTAGCGATTGAAGCGAAACGTTTAAAACGTTACGAAACAAATCCTAACGTTTCACCTTTTGTAATAACCCGTATAATTTTTGATAATTTCCGACGAGTTTTCGGTGGTGTTTCGATGTAAAATTTTAGGTTTGGTAGCTCGTTTCGTGTCGGTTTGAGGTTGGGTTAATTATATTGGGCCCAAGAAACCAAATCATCATTTTCGGCCCAAGGGAATTGGCTCAAGACAATTCCCGGTTGATCCAACACCGGTCTCGAATGAGACATGTGTTGAAATCTTGTGTTCTCGTTCGAGAACTCAGATTCTCAAACGAGAACCAAGAGATTTGACCCAAGGGCCGTTTGTTCCAACACAGGTCTCGAACGAGACCTGTGTTGAAAAGCTCTGTTCTCGTTCGAGAACTCGGTTCTCGAACGAGAACCAAGGCCTTTTTGCTGGTCTCGTTTGAGACCAGCTTTAGACCTGCGGAGGGGGTACTTTCGGGCTTCATTATTTCCATTTCCGAAGCCTTTAAATACGTAACTTTCTACCCTAACCTTTTCCCCATACGGCAGACAAACCCTAGCCTCCATTCCCTTGTTCATTCTCTGAGAAACGAAGCCGGAATCATCATTCAAACTTGCTGCCCCGGTAAGTGTTGTTCTTCTTTTGATTTCAGAATTTGGTTTATGAACAACATTCAGTAAATTGATTCGTTCTTCTTTGTTTCTAGATCGAAATTGATTCCGTTTGATCCCGGAGATTCTAGACTCAATTCTCTATGTCTCTACTCCTTGATTTCGCAAAACGGTGTGCCGCCGATCTCGTTTCAATCGCCGCCGTTTCATCGCTTTGGTACGCTAGTTTGGTTCTGTTTCTTATTTAAATTCCTGCCGATGTTCTTGAGCCAAACCTTGGTCCTTTATGATTTTTAATTAACATCTTGATTGTTGGGTCATCGATTTTGGTTGATTTGTGTTGTGCCATGGTGTTAAATCTCCGTACGGCTATCGTTGCATGATTTCATTCATCGTCATCGACTTAATCTTCATGTTGCTGCCATTTTCTTATTTGTATTGCTACTACCTTATGCGTTGTTTAATGTCTTGCATGATTTAGGATTAAAGATTGATGGGTAATAGTTAGGTGGAGTGAATTATGTTTTGGTTAGCTAACGACCAGCAACTTGATTCAGTAGCATGGCGGGGAGGAATTAAGTTTAAAGGAAAGAGATGGCTAATTAGCCATTATGGTTATCAAATTGTCACGACCCATTTTCATGAATCGCGACCAACGCTAGGGTATGGGTATAGTTGTACCAAAACCCATAGCTAGCCTTTGCGGATATCCAACAATTATAATTTAAACAATGTACCTGCATAAAACCAATGCTCGGGGTAACCGAGACTTCAGCCTAGTTCTAGCAGTTCATAATATTTAACATAATTAATAAATGCTCGTACAACTACGAGTCCCTAAGATGGCATATATATAAATAAATCAGAATAACAGTATAACATGGCAAAGCAAATATATCTGGTCGGACCAATCCGACAAACAACTAGAATTTAATAAAGACTTCTAGTTACTACTGCGGTCTAAGAATAAAAAAGTTTAATAACTTTATCAAAATAAATGGAACCTCCGAGGAAAGTAAATAAACAGAGATCAGCTGACTCTCTCAAATCATAACCCTGGAAAATTGGGAAAAACAACGGGGTCAGATATACTGAGATGAGTTTATACCACTATTTACATTTATCAAGTGGAAAACCTTTAAAACCGCTTAAAACATTTATAACAGCATTACGTTTAATAGTTGGAACCCTAATCCGCAATACTACATATAACCATAATCCAATAGGCCTGGTCCCGAGAGCTGAGCTACACCGAGTTACCACCGACCACTCTTAATTCATAACCAGAGTCCCGAGAGCTGAGCTATACCGAGTTACTCTACTGGTCCCGAGAGCTATGCTCACACCGAGTTACCACCACATTTCACATACCTTATCTAGATCAAGACCGGTGCGCACGCAGTCCTAATGATGCCCATTAGGTAGCATGTTCCAACTAAAAGTCATAATGGAAAAACTGTTCGAAATATACATACAGTATATATTTATATATTAAAATAACAATTTACTTAATAAAGCGGTAAATAGTAAGTACAAACTCATTACTTGCTAATCCACGTGAAAACTCCTGGCAAGCAACCTAGACTCGGTTCGCCTCGAAAGCACGAACAGTCGACGAGTCTAAACACAAATGAATAATTATTAAAACAACCCTAACTCTATAGAGTACTAGACACCACATAGGACTAGCACAAACAACAAGTTAAGGTAAGGCAATCCAGAGTAAACGTCATACTAAGATAAACATTAAACGTAAACAAACCAAGCCTATTGAGTTCCCACCTTAAAATCCAATTCGGAAAATATTATTTAAATAACATTAAATAATAAAACAATCCAATTTCCAAAACAGTGGGTTAGCCGAGTTACCGATAACTACCAAGCTAATCTCACATGTCGGGCGACCCAAGTCTAGCCCGATCCAAATATTTTATCAAAATATAAATCAGAGTTTATAATTCCAAAAATAACTTTGATAAAATAATATATTTAAATTATAAACCATAGTTTATAATTAATAAAACAACTTTGATAGAATCAATTATCAAATTCAGAATGGAACCCAATAGCTTAAAATTTAAGTAACCAAAGTTACAACCAATACTTAACTAAAGTAAGTTAAGAAAGCCTTTTAAAAACTAAATTTATAATGTAGCCAATAACAAGTTAAAAATTCTCAAACGATAATTACCCAAGTAATTATCCCAATAAAAAATTATAAAATACTTTGACAATTTATAATACTCCAAAACGATATTATTTCAAGAGAGTAAACTGTTACCAATTAAAGTCAAATTGATATTAATAACTAGACAAAAGCCTAGTGCCCTAAATAAATCAAATTATTCATAGAATATATTTCTAATAATCCAAAGTATACAATACCAACTCTTAAGATAACTTACCACAATATAAATCAATTGATTTCCCAACAACTCAAGGTAAAACTAAGCAACATAACATAAGTCAAAACATTGATTAGACAACCCATCGATTAGGTATCCAAAGTAACTTTTAATTGATTAAAATCAGCACTTGAATAATCTTTTTAGCCACTTAATAAGTTCTTAAAACAGCAAATTATTATGAAGAACGACCTCCATCAACACCATTTCAATTCTATTCGAAGGAATTTAACCAATCAATGAATAACCAAAAACTAGCAATCTAAGACAAACCTTAAACAAAAATTCCAGATTTTTAGTAAGCCTAAAACATTATTATAACTCAAAAACTTCAACAAGTTGATTAGTTAATCAATTTCATCAACCCTACCAATCCACCCAAGGTATAAGCGACATAAACAAGATAATTACAATACAAATCAACATTTACAGATTTTAGAATCAAAGCAAAATAGAAAATATAAGCCAAGCCACCCAAATAATGAATCAAAACATCATCTAACAATTTCTACAAGCCATAGCAATAGATTAGAGTTACATACCTCTTGAAATAGACTAAGAACAATCAATAGAAAGAAATCCAGAAAATATAACAATCCATATCAGCCTATGACAACATAAAAACAAGAACAATGAATAGGAAACATGATTGAGTGTTAATCCAATGATTAAACAATGGAAAGGAGTGAATAAATACTTACAATTGATTAAAAAGGACAAAGGAATAATAGGAGATGAAAATCAGAGAGCAACAGACGTTTTAGGGTTTTAGAATTGGGTGAAAACTGATTTAATTCGTTAAAGTCGTATTTATAGAATTTCAGCGTAAACGATCGTTTAAAAATAAATGGTCGTTCATAATGATTTGAACGATCGTTTATGGATCGTTTACGGGATCGTTCTAAACACTGTAATCACAAAAACAATTGTAAACGATCGTTCATGGAAGGAACGATCATCCAAACGATCCTGAAAGTTAAAACTCAATTTTCCTTGGCCAAAAGAAGGTTTAAACATTTATAACAATGTCTAACATTAATGAAAAAATTAAGAACACCAAACCAAGGTTTCAATGAACCAAACCACCAAAGATCAACTCAAAACACCTAGGAAAGTTCATAAAAACAATCCGAAAAACATGGGATATTACACAAATTGTTTTGTTTAAAACAAATAAATCCTTAGAGTTAAACTTTACTTAAATAATTGGATTTTATTTTAATTTATAAATTTAAATATTGTAAACGTTAGAAATCTGGAAATTTTTAATATTACTCGGGTAATTATATTTAATTTGTAATATTAATTTGGCATAAAATTGGATAAATTACAATTTAGCCCCTGAACATTTGTATAACGTATTTAAGTAAGTTTTGGTTGGTAACTTTATATGTTGATTTAATTATAAACAAAATTAATTAAATTGATTTTTAAAATCTAATTAGCTAAAGTACAATTTAGTCCCTAATCGGCTAAAGTACAGTTTAGTCCCTAAACTTTTATAAACTTAAAATGGTTAGATTTTGGGTTGTAACTTGAGTTACTTGAAATTGAAGTTATTGAGTTCTACTTTTAAAATAGATTGTTATTTTATCGAATTATTTTATAAATATAAACTCGGGTTTATATTTGATAAACGTTTTGAGTCGGGTTAGACTTGGGTCACCCGACAAGTGAGATTAGCTTGGTAGTTATTGGTAACTCGGCTAACCCACTATTTGGAAATTAATTATTATTTAAAGATTATTAAATAAAATTGGTAAATCGGATTTTAAGCGAGAACTCAATAGACTTGTTTTAATTGGACTTTATTACCTATTGGGTATTTTTGGTGTTGTTTTGGATTGTTTAATTCTGACGTGTTATTTGTGCTAGTCCTATGTGGTGTCTAGTACTCTCTATAGTTAGGGTCTGTTTTTAATAATTATTTTATTTGTCTAGACCCGTCTACTGTTCGTGCTTCAGAGGCGAACCCGGATTAATTGCTTGCCGGTTATCACATTGTAATATCCCGTATTTTCCTTAAAAAAATTTTAAATTTAATTTTTACATTCCATCAAGTTTTAAGTAATTTATTGTTTATAATTAAATATTTTTATTTAATTTTATTGAATCGTTCGTTGATTTGGTCGTGGTTCGATTCGTGTTTGGTGTGTATTAATAAAATAAAAACAAAAACAAAAACAAAAACAAAACATATATATAAATAAATATGCATGCAAAATAAAACCCTATGCTTTATTATCCATGTAACTAGGCCCGTTTCTTTTATTAGTAACATGAAAGGCCATAAAGAAAGTCCATACAATTTGTTTACTTAATTATGCTAATTCTGCAATCATCTTCTTCAAACCTAAGTATATAAACATCTGTTTCACGATTCTATCAACTAAACCTAATTTTTCTCATCTCTTTGAAACTAAACTTAGCCGCCATTCTTCCTAATCATTATGAGATAATACTCTTTATCATTCCATTCCAAATCGTCTCAAGCCGGTAAGTGATACGTCATCCTTTTCATTATTCGTTTCGATATCGTAATTATCGTTCTTGATTATATCTCGTACGTTTCAGCGTCATTTTTGGATCCGTTTCGTTCTAGTTGTACTAGACTCTCACCTCTACAATTCTCATCTTCGTTCTCGCCAAACGGTACGTAATTAATTTCGTTATAGTCGCCGCCGTTTCTTCGTTTTTGCGTGTTCGTTTTCTCTGTTAGTGTTAAGGTTGCTGCCGAATTTTGTTTAAGTCTGATTATGATATTGTGATGTTTCTAAAGCTTAATTCATGCCTTGATTAATAATATATGTTCTTTGCTGAAGTTTTGATATTCATATTCACGTCAAATATTCTTTTGTTTGCAATGATTACTCGGTTACGTTGCGGTTCAAGTCAATCGCTGAATTTGATCCTTTTCTTCCTTAGAGTTTGGGTCCTTGCTAAGTTTTTGAATTGTTTGATAACCATATAATATTTTTAAGGGTTGTTATAAGCTTGAGTTTTGGTCACTGTAACTTTGGAATTTTTTTGAATTATTGGAGATGAGTTCTTGCTTGGTTCTGTATTGCGGGCTATGTTTTGTTCAAAACAAGGATGGTGTTTTGTTTATTGAAAGTGATGATCAATATGTTAGGTTTGTTAATAAATTTTGTTTTGTTTAATGAATTAATGTTAAGGAATTAATGATTTTGTGAAAGCCCATTTCGTTGTCTCTGTTAGTATTATTGTTGAGAATGAGTTGTTGAAGGTTGAGCTTCTTCTTATGAAAAAGACAACGAGGTGTCAAATGTGTGTTGGTTGTTTTGAATTATTCTTGGCTAAAGGTTTTTTTAGGTCACTGAAATTATTTACTTAAAACCTATTGATTCCTTAACTTATTTATTAACTGTTTATATTGATTTTGTCATTAACCTACGATTTTGATTCCGGCTTATTAATTAGCAGTTTATTAATAATATTATTTATGATTTTAGATTACTTTGGGCATTATTATTTTAAATTGAGAATTTATATTAATCTTATTATAATTTAAATATTTTTGATTTAAATTATTTATTTAAACTTTACTCAATGGAAATTGGATATTATTATTAATTATAATTTTGGGTTTTTGGCTCAACGTGCCAATGTGATTAAATTTGTATTTTTAACTTTTGGTTTTCGTTTCGTATTATAAATTGGCAAATTGAAAACGATGATTATTTTATAATCTAAATTAATATAATTACTTGGGTAATTATATTTGATTTTAAATATCTTTTTGGTATGTCATTTTGACTAAATTATAATTTAGCCCTTGAACGTTTTTAAAACTTATTTGATTAAGTTTTCGATTGTAACTTGGGTTACTTGAGGTTAAAGCTATTGGCTTCCGTTTTAAATATTGATTTATTATTTTATCAAGTTGATTTTATAATTATAAACTATGGTTTATAATTGGGTATGATTATACTTATTTTATCAAAGTGATTTTGGGAATTATAAACTCTGGTTTATATTTTGATAAAATATTTTGGGTCGGGTTAGACTTGGGTCACCCGACATATGAGGTAGCTTGGTAGTTATTGATAACTCGGCTAACCCAATATTTGAGGAAATTGATTTAAGTTATTAATTATTTATTATTTAAGTAAATAATTGGCGGGAATGCTCCCGCCTTTTATTTTCCACAATTAGCGACGGATTTTAAAATCCGTCGCTAAATTTTAACATTTGGCGACGGAATTTAGTGACGGATTTCAAATCCGTCGCTAATTTGCACTGTCAAAAAAAAATTAAAAGGTATTAAAATATTATTTAAGGTAGTATTTAATTAAAAATAATTTTGAAATTTTTGAATTAAATTTATATTATTTCAATATAACGTTTTTATTTATAAAATAATAATTAAACCTTATTTATGAAATAATAATTACAGATTATTTATTTAAAGTTAGTATATATTTTAAAAAATTATTAATTATAAAAAAATTATCTTAGAATGCCGGATTAAATTATGGAAACAAATATTTGTTGTTTTTAGTTACATTTAAGTATAATATACATAAATATATAACATCAATATGAGCTGGTTAAGTTGGAGTTACGCGCGGGAGAACTACAAGGTTAAAGAGTCTTGAGAGGGAGCAATGGAAGGATGGGTGACCTACTGGGAAGTTGGCGAAAATTGACAGGTGGATGCTGGTGGGTGATTTAACTCGGTTGGGTGAGTGACGGAGGCCGCGGATGAGTGATTAATTAATTAAAAACTTTATTTTACGATTTAATTTTAATTTTTTTTTAATTTTTTTAAAATTAGTGATGGATTAAAATCCGTCGCTAATCCGTCGCTAATTAGCGACGGATTTAAAATTCCGTCGCTAAAACCGAGACCAAAATTCGTCGCTAAATTTTTTTTCCGTCGTTGTTAAACGTTGCGACCAAAAATGTAGCGACGGACTGTTTCCGTCGCAAATCCGTCGCTAAATGTGTTTAGCGACGGATTTTGGTCATTTAGCGACGGAAAAATCCGTCGCTAAATGACTGTTTTCTAGTAGTGTATGTTATTATTCATCGTCAGACTGTTTATTAACAGTTATTGTTCATTAGTATGTGTGTTCTTGTTTATGGATATTCTCTATCTGTACTTTATGTTTTCTAGTTTTAGTATTTCATACTAAAACACATAAACGTACTTAACTTAAACGTATGACACATATCTAAATGATACCTGATGATGATTGTCGAGGTGGTAGTGCCTCTCGAATCATCAGACCTTTTCCTCGTCCACATCGAGGTTTAACTATCTCTTTTTCCTTTCCCTCCTTGTTGTACAGAGGAAGGGTTGTTCCACTTGGCAGTAGCTCCTAGACAACTAGCTCAATCGCTGCTCAATCTGTCTGGCTCGTCCAGCCAAATACATCACTGAATCAGATTGTTCTGCCAACAGTTCCTCGAACTTTGGACCCAAGCCTCTCACAAATCTCTCACAAAAATACATTTTTCATATAACAAGTAATACAACATGAACACATAGAACAAAGCACACAACAATTACACATATAGTTCAGAGAAATCTAACTATTTCTCGAACAAACGATTCTTTTAGAATCTTCGCCTTGTTTTGTATTCAAACAGAATCAACTTCTTTAAATATTGGTCAATTGGTCTGACCATTGCGTACTACTCTAATAGCGCGTCTCGAACACAGAAACATCTCACATGTTTCCTCATTAGCATCGTGTTTCAAACACAAGAACATTTCATATGTTCCTGATCAAACATCACATATACACAACACAAGTATACGGATTGCTACTTATAGCTGAATGTTTTCAACAACTGAAAACTGATCAAGACATGACTCGAATCCTATGTTGCTGCAATAGTCTACTAAGAATCCTTACCAATCTTAACACAACTTACTTATCAGTATCAGCCACAGTACTTTGGATAGTCGAGTACTTAAACCGTTACTCTGATACCACCTTTGTCACGACCCGAATTTCACCCTAATCCAAGTCACGACCGGCGCTAGGGAATGGAAACGACTAGCTGTGCGTTCGCACAGTTGACTAGCTGTGCGTTCGCACAGCCTCTGCTGTGCGGGCGCACAGCAGGCCAGCCCCGAGGAAAATATATCCCCGGGCCATTCCGACGTGCTATTGAATTTCAAAATGCTGCAAAAACGCTATTTTAACGTCCTAGTTCACATATACACAATCCAATCACAATTTGAACGTATATTTCAATCGTTCGATGGTAACCGTTTATAAAGGAATATATATTCGAAATATATCAAAATATATAAAAATAAACATTTAATACGGGTTTAGTACCTCGATTACTTTAGTAATCATCGAAGAAACGGAGTTAGAATCAAAATCGGACGGAGCGGATCGAAACCCTTACTCGCGTCGTTCTCTGAGAGCCAAGCAGGTGACTTTTGCTTTTCAAATTCAACAAATGAATTTGTTGTGCCTAATACATGCCAATGAATGAATATATATCATTTGGCTAATTTATCACTTTAACTCAAATTCTTAAATAGTCGTCCGTAGCTCAAACGGAAACGACTTCCGAGCTCATCAGACTTATATTTTATTTTTAATAAATCCCCGAAGATTTATTAGGTCCAAATCAATCCCACTTAATTAAACTATCTACGTCCAAATTTCATGAAACTTTGACGATAGCTTCGTCAAATTATTTCGCGAATAATGACACCAAAATTATCCGCTCGGGACGTATAAATTATTTTATTTTAATTTGGACTAAAGAATAATACTTAATTAGTTAATAATTGAAAACTAATTGAAGTAAAAGTTTAGGGATTAAAGGAAGCATTTCTCCTTACTTCCCCTCCACTTCTAACCGCTTCTCATCTTCTTCTTATCATCTTTATTTTTTTTCTTTAATATATATATAATATATATTTATATATATCTTAACTTATATTCGTTAATTACACGTCAAAATTTCCGTGTTTCAACATTTTAATTTCGGGGTTTATTCCGAAATATTAAACTCTCCACTTAGAGTGGTATATTGATATATTAATTATCAATATATGTTTATCTTACGACTCCAGTCGTATTTCTTAAACTATTAATCCTGTTTATATCCCTTTATTAAAATTTAAATCATCGATTTAAATTTTAAATTTCTATTATTATAATATATTTTTAGTAATACTTATAAATTAAATTTACGCTTAAATTTAATTTACGTATTCCCGGCTAATAAAAGCTTTATACGTGGCTTATAAAATACGGGGTATTACACTCTGACCCTTTCTAGAATCAGAAGGGAAAGAGTGATCTTCCTAGTGGGGGGCAACAGGCCCCAACGCAGCATGGTAGTGGAAACTACTACAGTGGCTCTTCTCAGGCCAATAGGGGGAGTCGCCGTACGCACAATATGGGAGGCATAGTACTAGGAGTGCTCCGTACAGTTCTAGAAACAGTGGGAGTAACCGTGGTTCAGGACGCGGGTACAGTGGTGGATCGAACATTCCGTTCTGCCAAAATTGCAGACGCAGGCACTATGGTCAGTGCCAGTTAGCTCCTGGAGGTTGTTTTTCTTGTAGCCAGCCGGGTCATTTCTCCAGGGATTGTCCGACATCTGGGCAGCAGATGTCTAACTCAAGTGTGGCGCAGTCGTCTTACCAGCAGCAGAGACCTGCGTTTACACAGTCTGTAGGGTATTCTCAACCTGCAGCATCTTTTGGTGGCCAGCGGGGCCGTGGTTCTGGTGGTAGAGGTTTTGGTGGCCGTGGTAACGGTGGCAGAGGTTCCAACGGTTATGGCACTGGGCAGAGTTCGCAGCAGCAGCCGCAGGGTCAGGCCAGAGTGTTCGCACTTACTCCTCAGGATACGCGTGCATCAAACGCTGTGGTGCAAGGTACCATTCCGATTTCATTTACAGGTGCTTTGGTATTATTTGATGCGGGTACAACCCATTCGTTTGTGTCTACGTGTTTTGCGGGAAAATTGGGTATTGCACCATCTGTTTTGAGTGAACCTCTAGTTGTGTCTACACTTATGTCTGAAGGTGTAGTAGTGGACGTCGTTTATCCTTCTTGTCCAGTGGTTATATAGGGTAGAGAATTATGTGCTGATTTGATTGTGCTTGACGTTCTTTCTTTTGATGTCATCTTGGGGATGGACTGGTTGTCACGCCACTTTGCTTCTATTGACTGTCGAGGGAAGTCAGTCGAGTTTAGGATTCCAGGTGATCTACCTTTTTACTTTCAAGGAGAAAAGGCGGAGACACCTAAGAATATGATTTCCGCCATCAAGGCAAAGCGGATGTTAGGCAAAGGTTGCCTGGGTTTTCTTGCTGTTGTTCGTGATTTGGAGGCTGATAGTGGTAATATGCATAGTGTTCAGATAGTGAATGAGTTCACTGGTGTGTTTCCAGAGGGATTGCCTGGATTACCACCTGATCGTGAGATTGAGTTTTGCATTGATGTGGTTTCTGGTACAGCTCCGATTTTGATACCGCTGTATCGGATGGCTCCTGCAGAGCTGAAGGAATTGAAGGACCAGTTACAAGAGTTGTTGGATAGCGGGTTCATCAGACCGAGTACTTCTCCATGGGGTGCTCTAGTTTTGTTTGTGAAGAAGAAAGACGGTTCCTTTCGACTGTGTATCGACAAAAGACAGTTGAACAAGGCTACTGTCAAGAACCGATATCCTCTTCCTCGCATCGATGATTTGTTTGACCAGTTGCAGGGTGCGAAATGTTTTTCCAAGATTGATTTGAGGTCTGGGTATCATCAACTTCGAATCCGTGATATAGATCTAAGACTGCTTTTCGGACGCGGTATGGACATTTTGAGTCTCTAGTTATGTCCTTTGGTCTGACTAACGCACCAGCACCGTTTATGGATATGATGAACAGAGTGTTCAAGCTGTTTTTAGATCAATTCGTTATCGTTTTCATTGATGACATTTTGATCTATTCTCGGAGTGAGGAGGAGCATGCTTATCATTTGAGGACTATACTACAGACGTTGCGTGAGCATCAGTTGTATGCTAAGTTCTCAAAATGTGAGTTCTGGTTAGATCAGGTTACCTTTCTAGGACACGTGGTGTCGAAGGATGGGATCAAGGTGGATCCGAAGAAGATTGAGGCGGTTATGGATTGGCAGAGGCGGAGGTCAGTTACCGAGATCAGGAGTTTTCTGGGTTTAGCTGGCTACTATCGTCGGTTCGTGCAAGAATTCTCCAGGATATCTGCACCGTTGACTAAACTGACACAGAAGGGTGTTAATTTTGAGTGGACTGACAAGTGCGAGGCGAGTTTCGAGAAGCTGAAGGAGATTTTGACTACAGCTCCGGTTTTGGCATTGCCTTCTGGCATTGACGGTTTCACAGTGTATTGTGATGCGTCTCGTATTGGTTTGGGTTGCGTTTTGATGCAACATGGACAGGTGATTGCCTATGCTTCCAAACAGTTGAAGAAGCATGAGGTAAATTACCCTACTCATGATTTAGAGTTGGCAGCTGTGGTTTTTGCGCTGAAAATTTGGAGGCACTACTTGTATGGTGCTACTTGCGAGATTTTCACTGATCACAAGAGTCTGAAATATATCTTTGATCAGAGAGAGTTGAACTTGAGACAGAGGAGGTGGCTAGAGTTGCTGAAAGACTACGACTGTACTATTCAGTACCATCCTGGTAAGGCTAATGTGGTAGCCGATGCGTTGAGTCGCAAGTCTTCGGGCAGTTTGGCTCATATTTCAGAGATTGGGCGTAGACCCATGGTTAGAGAGTGGCACAGTTTGATAGCTTCAGGCAATGGTTTTCAGGTTTCTCAGGCCGGTTGTTTGTTGGTACAGTTGCAAGTGCAACCTGTTTTGATTGATGGGATCAAAGCTTTACAAGCTGAGTATCCACAGTTAAAACGGATTATTGAGGAGGTTCAGCAGGACGGTAACTCTGAGTTTACTTTTGTGGATGGTGTTCTGAGACATGGTTCGAGATTGTGTGTTCCGAATTCAGATGGTTTGAGGGACCAGATTCTGGAAGAAGCACACAAGTCTGCTTATAGTGTCCATCCGGGTTCTACTAAGATGTACCATGATCTTAAAGGTACCTACTGGTGGAGCGGGATGAAGAAGGATGTAGCTGAGTACGTTTCTAAGTGTCTGACTTGCCAACAGGTGAAGCTGGAGCATCAGAGATCTTTTGGCTATCTGCAGCCACTACCTATTCCAGAGTGGAAATGAGAGCGGCTTGCAATGGATTTTGTGGTTGGTTTACCACGTACTCGACAGGGGTACGATTCCATCTGGGTTATAGTTGACCGTATGACCAAGTCAGCTCATTTCCTTCCGACTAAGGTTTCGTATACTGCTTCGAGTTTGGCTCAGTTGTACATCGACAGGATTGTCAGTTTGCATGGTGTACCAGTTTCTATTGTGTCAGACAGAGGTTCTGTGTTTACTTCGAGGTTCTGGAAAGCGTTACAGGAATCCTTGGGTTCTCGATTGGATTTCAGTACAGCTTTTCATCCTCAGACCGACGGTCAGTCTGAGAGGACTCTTCAGACATTGGAGGATATGCTCAGGATGTGTGTTCTCAATTTTCAGGGTAGCTGGGATACTCATTTTCCGTTGATTGAGCTTTCTTACAACAACAGTTACCACACGAGTATCGAGATGGCGCCGTATGAGGCTTTGTACGGGCGCAAGTGTAGATCTCCTATCTGTTGGCAGGAGGTTGGAGAGCGTAAACTCTCGGAGCAGAGATTATTCAGATTACCTCAGAGAAGGTACCGTTGATCAAACGGAGATTAGAGACTGCTTTTAGTCGGCATAAAAGTTATGCTGATCCGAAGAGAAAAGACATTGAGTTTCATGTTGGCGATTTTGTGTTTCTTTGGGTTTCGCCTATGAAAGGCGTGGTTTGTTTTGGTGTCAAGGGAAAGTTAGCACCGAGGTATATTGGTCCTTACGAGATTTCAGAGAGGATTGGAGCTGTGGCTTATCGCCTGGTTCTGCCGCCAGACATGTCTTTAGTGCATCCCGTGTTTCACATTTCCATATTGAGGAAATGTATTTCTGATCCTTCGCACGTGATTGTACCTCAGAGTGTTGAGATTGACCAGGAGCTGTCCTATGAGGAACAACCAGTTGAGATTGTAGATACGCAAGTGCGTAAATTGCGGAACAAGGAGATTCCGATGGTCAAAGTTCTCTGGCGAAATCATTATGTTGAGGAGTGCACTTGGGAGACCGAGTCGGATATGCAAAATCGCTATCCTTTTCTTTTTCCGTGAGGTACGATATCTTAATTTTCTGTGATTTTTATGATTTGACTTATGTTACGTGTTGTTCTGGTGTTAATTGTTAATCGTGTTAATTCGAGGACGAATTTATAATTAGTTGGGGCGAATATAATAACCCGTATAATTTTTGATAATTTCCGACGAGTTTCCGGTGGTGTTTCGATGTAAAATTTTAGGTTTGGTAGCTCGTTTCGTGTCGGTTTGAGGTTGGGTTAATTATATTGGGCCCAAGAAACCAAATCATCATTTTTGGCCCAAGGAGCCAATTCCCGTTTGATCCAACTCAGGTCTCGAACGAGACCTGTGTTGAAATCTTGTGTTCTCGTTCGAGAACTCATATTCTCGAACGAGAACCAAGAGATTTGGCCCAAGGGCCGTTTGTTCCAACACAGGTCTCGAACGAGACCTGTGTTGAAAGGCTCTGTTCTCGTTCGAGAACTCGGTTCTCGAACGAGAACCAAGGCCTTTTTGCTGGTCTCGTTTGAGACCAGCTTTAGACCTGCGGAGGGGGTACTTTCGGGCTTCATTATTTCAATTTCTGAAGCCTTTAAATACGTAACTTTCTACCCTAACCTTTTCCCCATTCGGCAGACAAAACCTAGCCTCCATTCCCTTGTTCATTCTCTGAGAAAACGAAGCCGGAATCATCATTCAAACTTGCTGCCCCGGTAAGTGGTCTTCTTCTTTTGATTTCAGAATTTGGTTTATGAACAACATTCAGTAAATTGATTCGTTCTCCTTTGTTTCTAGATCGAAATTGATTCCGTTTGATCCCGGAGATTCTAGACTCAATTCTCTGCGTCTCTACTCCTAGATTTCGCAAAACGGTGTGTCGCCAATCTCGTTTTAATCGCCGCAGTTTCATCGCTTTGGTACGCTAGTTTGGATATGTTTCTTATTTAAATTCCTGCCGATGTTCTTGGGCCAAGCCTTAGTGCTTTATGATTCTTAATTAACATCTTGATTGTTGGGTCATCGATTTTTGTTGATTTGTGTTGTGCCATGGTGTTAAATCTCCGTATGGCTATCGTTTCATGATTTGATTCATCGTTTCATGATTTGATTCATCGTCATCGACTTAATCTTCATGTTGCTGCCATTTTCTTATTTGTATTGCTACTGCCTTATACCTTTTATAAAATTAATTAAATTGAGTTTGAAAATCTAATTGGCTAAAGTACAGTTTAGTCCCTAAACTTTTATAAACTTAAAATGGTTAGATTTTGGGTTGTAACTTGAGTTACTTGAAATTGAAGTTATTGAGTCCTACTTTTAAAATATATTGTTATTTTATCGAATTATTTTATAAATATAAACTCGGGTTTATATTTGATAAACGTTTTGAGTCGGGTTAGACTTGGGTCACCCGACAAGTGAGATTAGCTTGGTGGTTATTGGTAACTCGGCTAACCCACTATTTGGAAATTAATTATTATTTAAAGATTATTAAATAATATTTGTAAATCGGATTTTAAGCGAGAACTCAATAGACTTGTTTTAATTGGACTTTATTACCTATTGGGTATTTTTGGTGTTGTTTTAGATTGTTTAATTCCGACGTGTTATTTGTGATAGTCCTATGTGGTGTCTAGTACTCTCTAGAGTTAGGGTCTGTTTTTAATAATTATTTTATTTGTCTAGACCCGTCTACTGTTCGTGCTTCAGAGGCGAACCAGGATTAGTTGCTTGCCGGTTATCACATGGATTAGCAAGCAGTGAGTTTGTACTTACTATTTACCGCTTTATTAAGTAAATTGTTATTTTAATATTAAATATATATACTGTACGTATATTTCGAACTGTTTTTATATTATGGCTCTTAGTTGGAACGTGCTACCCTATGGGCATCATTAGGACTGCGTGCGCACCGGTAATGATCTAGGTACCGTATTTATGGAAATGTGGTAACTCGGTGTGAGCGTAGCTCTCGGGACCAAATAGAGTAACTCGGTGTAGCACAGCTCTCGGGACTCTGGATATGGTATAAATGTGGTCAGTGGTAACTCGGTGTAGCTCAGCTCTCGGGACCAGACCTATTGGATTATGTTTATTATTTAGAATTGTGGATTAGGGTTCCAACTATTATTTGTAATATTGTTATTAGACGTTTTAAACGGTTTTAAAGGTTTTCCGCTTAATAAATGTAGATAGTGGTATAAACTCATCTCAGTATATTTGACCCCGTTGTTTTCCCAATTTTTCCCAGGGTTATGATCCGAGAGAGTCTGGTGATCTCCGCATTTACTTTTCCTCGGAGGTTCCATTTATTTTAGTAGAATTATCAAACTATTTTATTCTTAGACCGCAGTAGTTGACTAGACGTCTTTATTTTTATTACAGTTGTTTGTCGGATTGGTTCGACTAGATATATATTGCTTTGGTGTGTTATATGTTTATTCAGGATTATTTATGTTATGCCTATTTACAACTCAATATTGGAAAGCATGTTATATTTAAATGTTGAATATTATAACTGCTAGAATTAGGCTGAAGCCTCGGTTGCCCCGAGCATTGGTTTTCTTGCAGATTTATTATAATTGTATGTTGACTGAAAGGCTAGCTACGGGTTTTGGTACTACATTACCCATACCCTAGCGCCGGTCACGATTCATGAAAATGGGTCGTGACACCTTTTTAGCGATTTAAGCCAACTTTTAAAACGTTTCGAAACCAGTCAAAATGTTTAAAATGTTACGAAACAAATCGAAACGTTTCATCTTTTTAGCAATTTAAGACAAATATTTACAAACGTTACGAAACAAATCCGAACGTTTTGCCTTTTTAGCGATTTAAGCCAAATGTTTAAAATGTTACGAATCCAATTCAAATGTTTAAAACATTACAAGCAAATTCTAACGTTTCACCATTTTAGCGATTTAAGCTAAACGTTTAAAACGTTATGGAACCACCGTTATGAAACAAATCCAAATGTTTCTCCTTTTTAGAGATTAAAGCCAAACGTTTAAAACATTACAAAACAAATACTAACATTTCACATTTTTAGTGATTTAAGCCAAATGTTTAAAACGTTATGAAACAAATCCTAATGTTTCACCTTTTTAGTGATTCAAGCCAAACGTTTAAAACGATCGTAACAATTCCAAACGTTTCACCTTATTAGCGATTTAAGACAAACGTTTGAAACATTACAAAACCAATCCAAACGTTTTACCTTTTTAGCGATTAAGGCCTAACGTTTAACACGCTAAGAAACAAATGCAAACGTTTAAAACGTTATGAAATAAATTCAAACGTTTCAACCTTTTAGCGATTTAAGCCAAACGTTTACAAACGTTACGAAACAAATCCAAATGTTTCACCTTTTTAGCGATTTAAGCCAAACGTTTAAAATCTTACGGAACCAATCCAAACATATAAAACGTTATAAAACAAATCGTAACGTTTCACCTTTTTAGCGATTTAACCCAAACGTTAAAAATGTTACGAAATAAATCCAAATGTTTCCCCTTATTAGCGATGTAAGGCAAAAGTTTACAAACGTTGCGAAACAAATCCAAAATTTCCCCTATTTAGCAATTTAAGCTAAACGTTTAAAATATTACGAAACAAATCCAAACGTTTCACCTTTTTAGCGATTTAAGCCAAACGTTTAAAACTTTACGAAACAAATCCAAACGTTTCACCTTTTTAGAGATTTAAGCCAAACGTTTAAAACATTACCAAACAAATCCTTACGTTTCACATTTTTAGCGATTGAAGCCAAACGTTTAAAATGTTATGAAACAAATCCTAACGTTTCACCTTTTTTGCGATTTAAGCCAAACGTTAAAACGTTTCGAAAAAAATCCAAATGTTTCACCTTTTTAGCGATGTAAGCCAAACGTTTAAAACGTTACGAAATGAATCCAAACGTTTAAAACATTACAAAAAAAAAATCCAAACGTTTAACCTTTTTAGCGATTTAAGCCAAACGTAAACAAACGTTATGAAACAAATCCAAACGTTTCACCTTTTTAGCGATTTAAGCCAAACGTTTACAAACCTTACGAAACTAATCCAAACGTTTCACCTTTTTCGCGAAATACGCCAAACATTTAAAACGTTACAAAACCAATCCAAAAGTTTCACCGTTTTAGCGATTTAAGCGAAACGTTTACAAACGTTGCGAAACACATCGAAATGATTCACCTTTTTATCAACTTAAGCCAAACTTTTAAAATGTTATGAAACCAATCCAAACGTTTAAAATGTTTCGAAACAAATCCAAACGTTTAGCTTTTTTAGCTATAAAAGCCAAACGTTTACAAACGTTACGAAACAAATCCAAACATTTCATCTTTTTCGCGATTTAAGCTAAAGGTTTAAACCTTACGAAACAAATACAAACATATAAAACGATACTAAACAAATCCATACGTTTCAACTTTTTAGCGATTTAAGCCAAACATTTACATATGTTACGAAACAAATCCAAACGTTTCACCTTTTTAGCGATTTAAGCCAAACGTTTACAAACGTTACGGAAAAAAACCCAAACGTTTTACCTTTTTCGCAATTTAAGCCAAATGTTTAAAACGCTACGAAACAAATCCAAACTTTTCACCTTTTTAGCAATTTAAGCCAAACGTTTAAAACGTTATGAAACAAATCCAAATGTTTAAAACGTTACGAAACAAATCCAAACGTTTCACCCTTTTAGCGATTTAAACTAAACGTATAAAACGTTACAAAACAAATCCAAACGTTTCACCTTTTTAGCGATGTAAGCCAAACTTTTAAAATGTTACGAAACAAATCCAAACGTTTCCCCTTTTTAGTGATTTAAGCCAAACGTTTAAAACATTACAAAACAAATCATAACGTTTCCCATTTTTAGCGATTTTTGCCAACCATTTAAAACGTTACAAAAAAATCCTAAAATTTCAGCCTTTTAGAGATTTGAGCCAAACGTTTAAAACGTTAAGAAACAAATACAAATGTTTCACCTTTTTAGTTATTTAAGCCAAATGATTAAAACGTTACGAAACCAATCCAAACGTTTAAAACGTTATGAAACAAATCCAAACGTTTCACCTTTTTAGCAATTTAAGCCAAACGTTTAAAACGTTACGAAATCGATCCAAACGTTTAAAATGTTACGAAATAAATCGAAATGTTTCACCTTTATAGCGATTTAAGACAAACGTTTAAAATGCTACGAAACCAATCCAAACGTTTAAAAAGTTACGAAACAAATAATAATGTTTCACATTTTTAGCGATTTAAGACAAGCGTTTAAAGCGTTACGAAACAAATCCTAGCGTTTCACCTTTTTAGCGATTTAAGCTAAACGTCTAAAACGTTTCGAAACAAAGCAAAATGTTTCACATTTTTAGCGATTTAAGCCAAACGTTTAAAATGTTACGAAACCAATCCAAACGTTTAAAACATTACAAAACAAATCCAAACGTTTCACCTTTTTAGCGATTTAAGCTAAAAAATTACAAACATTATGCAACAAATCCAAACCTTTTTAGTGATTTAAGGCAAACGTTTACAAACATTATGAAACTAATCCAAACGTTTCACCTTTTTAGCGAAATAAGCCAAACATTTAACACGTTAGGAAACCAATCCAAACGCTGAAAAAGTTACGAAACAAATCCAAAAATTTCACCGTTTTAGCGATTTAAGCTAAACGTTTACGAAACATATCCAAACGTTCACCTTTTTATCAATTTAAGCCAAACTTTTAAAATGTTATGAAACCAATCCAAACATTTAAAACGTTACGAAACAAGTCCAAATGTTTCGCTTTTTTAGCTATTAAAGCCAAACGTTTACAAACGTTATGAAACAAATCCAAACGTTTCACCTTTTTAGCGATTTAGGCCAATTGTTTAACCCTTACAAAACAATACAAACATATAAAACGTTACGAAACAAATCCATACGTTTCACCTTTTTATCGATTTAAGCCACACGTTTACAAACGTTACGAAACAAATCCAAAAGTTTCACCTTTTTAGCGATTTAAGCCAAACGTTTACAAACGTTATGAAACTAATCCAAACGTTTCACCTTTTTAGCGAAATAAGCCAAATGTTTAACACGTTAGGAAACCAATCCAAACGCTGAAAACGTTACGAAACAAATCCAAAAATTTCACCGTTTTAGCGATTTAAGCTAAACGTTTACGAAACATATCTAAACGTTCACCTTTTTATCAATTTAAGCCAAACTTTTAAAATGTTATGAAACCAATCCAAACATTTAAAACGTTACGAAACAAGTCCAAACGTTTCGCTTTTTTAGCTAATAAAGCCAAACGCTTACAAACGTTACGAAACAAATCCTAACGTTTCATCTTTTTAGCGATTTAAGCCAATTGTTTAAACCTTACGAAACCAATACAAACATATAAAACGTTACGAAACAAATCCATATGTTTCACCTTTTTATCGGTTTAAGCCACACGTTTACAAACGTTATGAAACAAATCCAAAAGTTTCACCTTTTTAGCGATTTAAGCCAAACGTTTACAAACGTTACACAACAAATCCAAAAGTTATACCTTTTTAGCGATTTAAGCCAAACGCCAAACGTTTAAAACGTCACAAAACAAATCAAAAGTTTTACCTTTTTAGAGATTTAAGATAAACGTTTAAAACATTGCGAAACAAATCAAAAAAATTCACCTTTTTAGCGATTTAAGCCAAACGTTTAAACGTTTTGAAACAAATCCAAACGTTTAAAAAGTTACAAAAAATCCAAACGTTTCCCCTTTTTAGCTATTCAAGCCAAACGTTTAAAATGATACGAAACAAATCCAAACGTTTCACCTTTTTAGCGATTTAAGCCAAACGTTTAAAACTTTACAAAACAAATCCAAACGTTTCACCTTTTTAGAGATTTAAGCCAAACGTTTAAAACATTACAAAACAAATCCTTGCGTTTCACATTTTTAGTGATTTATGCCAAACGTTTAAAACGTTATGAAACAAATCCTAACGTTTCACCTTTTTTGCGATTTAAGCCAAACTTTTAAAACGTTTTGAAACAAATCCAAATGTTTCACCTTTTTAGCGATGTAAGCCAAACGTTTAAATCGTTACGAAAAAAATCCAAACGTTAACAAACGTTACGAAAAAAATCCAAACGTTAACAAACGTTATGAAACAAATCCAAACGTTTCACCTTTTTAGCGATTTAAGCCAAACGTTTACAAACCTAACGAAACTAATCCAAACGTTTCACCTTTTTTGCAAAATACGCCAAACATTTAAAACGTTACAAAACCAATACAAATGTTTAAAACGTTACGAAACAAATCCAAAAGTTTCACCGTTTTAGCGATTTAAGCGAAACGTTTACAAACGTTGCGAAACACATATAAACGATTCACCTTTTTATCAACTTAAGCCAAACTTTTAAAATGTTATGAAACCAATCCAAACGTCTAAAATGTTACGAAACAAATCCAAACGTTTAGCTTTTTTAGCTATTAAAGCCAAACGTTTACAAACATTACGAAACAAATCCAAATATTTCACCTTTTTCGCGATGTAAGCTAAAGGTTTAAACCTTAAGAAACCAATACAAACATATAAAACAATACTAAACAAATCCATACGTTTCAGCTTTATAGCGATTTAAGCCAAACATTTACAAATGTTAAGAAACAAATCCAAAAGTTTCACCATTTTAGCGATTTAAGCCAAACGTTTACAAACGTTACGGAACAAAACCCAAACGTTTTACCTTTTTCGCAATTTAAGCCAAACGTTTAAAACGCTACGAAACAAATCCAAACTTTTCACCTTTTTAGCGATTTAAGCCAAACGTTTAAAACGTTATGAAACAAATCCAAATGTTTAAAACGTTACGAAACAAATCCAAACATTTCACCCTTTTAGCGATTTAAACTAAACATATAAAACTTTACGAAACAAATCCAAACGTTTCACCTTTTTAGCGATGTCAGCCAAACTTTTAAAATTTTACAAAACAAATCCAAATGTTTCACCTTTTTAGCGATTTAAGCCAAACGTTTAAAACATTACAAAACAAATCATAACGTTTCCATTTTTAGCGATTTTTGCCAAACGTTTAAAACGTTACAAAACAAATCCTAAAATTTCACCCTTTTAGAGATTTAAGCCAAACGTTTAAAACGTTCAGAAAAAATACAAATGTTTCACCTTTTTAGTTATTTAAGCCAAATGATTAAAACGTTACGAAACCAATCCAAACGTTTAAAACGTTAGGAAACAAATCCAAACGTTTAACCTTTTTAGCTATTTAAGCCAAACGTTTAAAACGTTACGAAACCGATCCAAACGTTTAAAATGTTACGAAACAAATCGAAACGTTTCACCTTTATAGCGATTTAAGCCAAACGTTTAAAATTCTACGAAACCAATCCAAACGTTTAAAACGTTACGAAACAAATAATAATGTTTCAAATTTTTAGCGATTTAAGCCAAGCGTTTAAAACGTTACGAAACAAATCCTAGCCTTTCACCTTTTTAGCGATTTAAGCCAAACGTTTAAAACGTTTCGAAACAAAGCAAAACGTTTCACCTTTTCAGCGATTTAAGCCAAACGTTTAAAATGTTACGAAACCAATCCAAACGTTTAAAACTTTACGAAACAAATCCAAACGTTTCACCTTTTTAGCGGTTTAAGCTAAAAAATTACAAACATTATGCAACAAATCAAACGTTTCACCTTTTTAGCGATTTAAGCCAAACATTTACAAACGGCATGAAACTAATCTAAACGTTTCACCTTTAGCGAAATAAGCCAAACGTTTAACACGTTAAGAAACCAATCCAAACGCTGAAAACGTTACGAAACAAATCCAAAAATATCACCATTTTAGCGATTTAAGCTAAACGTTTACGAAACATATCCAAACGTTCACCTTTTTATCAATTTAAGCATAAAATTTAAAAATGTTATGAAACCAATCCAAACATTTAAAACATATGAAACAAGTCCAAACGTTTCGCTTTTTTAGCTATTAAAGTCAAACGCTTACAAACGTTACGAAACAAATCCAAACGTTTCACCTTTTTAGCGATTTAAGCCAATTGTTTAAACCTTACGAAACCAATACAAACATATAAAATATTACGAAACAAATCCATACATTTCACCTTTTTATCGATTTAAGCCACACGTTTACAAATGTTACGAAACAAATCCAAAAGATTCACCTTTTTAGCGATTTAAGCCAAACGTTTACAAACGTTACACAACAAATCCAAAAGTTTTACCTTTTTAGCGATTTAAGCCAAACGTTTACCTTTTTAGCGATTTATGCCAAACGTTTAAAACGTCACAAAACAAATCAAAAGTTTCACCTTTTTAGCGATTTAAGATAAACGTTTAAAACATTGCGAAACAAATCAAAATATTTCACCTTTTTAGCGATTTAAGCCAAACGATTAAACATTTTGAAACAAATCCAAACGTTTAAAAAGTTACAAAAAAATCCAAACGTTTCCCCTTTTTAGCTATTCAAGCCAAATGTTTAAAACGTTACGAAACAAATCCAAACGTTTCCCCTTTTTAGCGATTTAAGCCAAACGTTTAAAACATTGCGAAATAAATCCAAACGTTTCCGCTTTTTAGCGATTTAAGCCAACTTTTAAAACGTTTCGAAACCAGTCCAAACATTTAAAATGTTACGAAACAAATCGAAATGTTTCACTTTTTTAGCAATTTAAGACAAATATTTACAAACGTTACGAAACAAATCCGAACGTTTCGCCTTTTTAGCTATTTAAGCCAAATGTTTAAAATGTTATGAATCCAATCCAAATGTTTAAAACATTATGAGCAAATTCTAACGTTTCCCCATTTTAGTGATTTAAGCCAAACGTTTAAAACGTTATGGAACCACCGTTATGAAAAAAATCCAAACGTTTCTCCTTTTTAGCGATTTAAGCCAAACTTTTAAAACATTACAAAACAAATCCTAACGTTTCACATTTTTAGTGATTTAAGCCAAACGTTTAAAACGTTATGAAACAAATCCTAATGTTTCACCTTTTTAATGATTTAAGCCAAACGTTTAAAACGTTCCGTAACAATTCCAAACGTTTCACCTTATTAGCGATTTAAGACAAACGTTTAAAACGTTATGAAACCAATCCAAATGTTTTACCTTTTTAATGATTTAAGCCTAACGTTTAACACGCTAAGAAACAAATGCAAACGTTTAAAACGTTATGAAATAGATGAAAACGTTTCAACCTTTTAGCGATTTAAGCCCAACGTTTACAAACGTTTAAAACGTTATGAAACCAATCCAAACGTTTAAAACGTTATGAAACAAATCATAACGTTTCACCTTTTTAGCGATTTAACCCAAACGTTAAAAATGTTACGAAATAAATCCAAATGTTTCCCCTTATTAGCGATGTAAGGCAAAAGTTTACAAAAATTACGAAACAAATTCAAACTTTCACCTTTTTAGCAATTTAAGCAAAACGTTTAAAACGTCACGAAACAAATCCAAACGTTTCACCTTTTTAGCGATTTAAGCCAAACGTTTAAAACTTTACAAAACAAATCCAAACGTTTCACCTTTTTAGAGATTTAAGCCAAACGTTTAAAACATTACAAAACAAATCCTTGCGTTTCACATTTTTAGTGATTTATGCCAAACGTTTAAAACGTTATGAAACAAATCCTAACGTTTCACCTTTTTTGCGATTTAAGCCAAACTTTTAAAACGTTTTGAAACAAATCCAAATGTTTCACCTTTTTAGCGATGTAAGCCAAACGTTTAAATCGTTACGAAAAAAATCCAAACGTTAACAAACGTTACGAAAAAAATCCAAACGTTAACAAACGTTATGAAACAAATCCAAACGTTTCACCTTTTTAGCGATTTAAGCCAAACGTTTACAAACCTAACGAAACTAATCCAAACGTTTCACCTTTTTTGCAAAATACGCCAAACATTTAAAACGTTACAAAACCAATACAAATGTTTAAAACGTTACGAAACAAATCCAAAAGTTTCACCGTTTTAGCGATTTAAGCGAAACGTTTACAAACGTTGCGAAACACATATAAACGATTCACCTTTTTATCAACTTAAGCCAAACTTTTAAAATGTTATGAAACCAATCCAAACGTCTAAAATGTTACGAAACAAATCCAAACGTTTAGCTTTTTTAGCTATTAAAGCCAAACGTTTACAAACATTACGAAACAAATCCAAATATTTCACCTTTTTCGCGATGTAAGCTAAAGGTTTAAACCTTAAGAAACCAATACAAACATATAAAACAATACTAAACAAATCCATACGTTTCAGCTTTTTAGCGATTTAAGCCAAACATTTACAAATGTTACAAAACAAATCCAAACGTTTCACCTTTTTAGCGATTTAACCCAAACGTTTACAAACGTTACGGAACAAAACCCAAACGTTTTACCTTTTTCGCAATTTAAGCCAAACGTTTATAACACTACGAAACAATTCCAAACTTTTCACCTTTTTAGCAATTGAGGCCAAACGTTTAAAATGTTATGAAACAAATCCAAATGTTTAAAATGTTACGAAACAAATCCAAACGTTTCACCCTTTTATCGATTTAAACTAAACGTATAAAACGTTACAAAACAAATCTAAACGTTTCACCTTTGGAGCAATGTAAGCCAAACTTTTAAAATGTTACGAAACAAATCAGAACGTTTCACCTTTTTAGTGATTTAAGCCAAACGTTTAAAACATTACAAAACAAATCATAACGTTTCCCATTTTTAACGATTTTTGCCAAACGTTTAAAACGCTACAAAACAAATCCTAAAATTTCACCCTTTTAGAGATTTAAGCCAAACGTTTAAAACGTTCAGAAACAAATACAAATGTTTCACCTTTTTAGTTATTTAAGCCAAATGATTAAAACGTTACGAAACCAATCCAAATGTTTAAAATTTTACGAAACAAATCCAAACGTTTCACCATTTTAGCGATTTAAGCCAGACGTTATAAACGTTATGAAACCGATCCAAACGTTTAAAATGTTACGAAACAAATCAAAACGTTTCACCTTTATAGCGATATAGGCCAAACGTTTAGAATGCTACGAAACCAATATAAACGTTTAAAACGTTACGAAACAAATAATAAAGTTTCACATTTTTAGCGATTTAAGTCAAGCGTTTAAAACGTTACGAAACAAATCCTAGCGTTTCACCTTTTTAGCGATTTAAGCCAAACGTTTAAAACGTTTCGAAACAAAGCAAAACGTTTCACCTTTTTAGCGATTTAAGCCAAACGTTTAAAATGTTACCAAACCAATCCAATCGTTAAAACGTTACGAAACAAATCCAAACGTTTCACCTTTTTAGCGATTTAAGCTAAAAAATTACAAACATTATGCAACAAATCCAAACGTTTCACCTTTTTAGCGATTTAAGCCAAACGTTTACAAACTTTATGAAACTTATCCAAACTTTTCACCTTTTTAGCGAAATAAGCCGAACGTTTAACACGTTAGGAAACCAATCCAAACGCTGAAAACGTTACGAAATTTCACTGTTTAAGCGATTTAAGCTAAACACTTACGAAACCAATGCAAACATATAAAACGTTCACCTTTTTTTCAATTTAAGCCAAACTTTTAAAATGTTATGAAACCAATCCAAACATTTAAAACGTTACGAAATAAGTCCAAACGTTTCGCTTTTTTAGCTTTTAAAGCCAAACGCTTACAAACGTTACGAAACAAATCCAAACGTTTCACCTTTTTAGCGATTTAAGCCAATTGCTTAAACCTTACGAAACCAATGCAAACATATAAAATGTTACGAAACAAATCCATACGTTTCACCTTTTTAGCGATTTAAGCCACACGTTTACAAACGTTACGAATCAAATCCAAAAGTTTCACCTTTTTAGCGACTTAAGTCAAACGTTTAGAAACGTTACACAACAAATACAAAAGTTTTACCTTTTTAGAGAGTTAAGCCAAACGTTTACGTTTTTGCGATTTAAGCCAAACGTATAAAACGTCACAAAACAAATCAAAGTTTCACCTTTTTAGCGATTTAAGATAAACGTTTAAAACATTGCGAAACAAATCAAATATTTTCACCTTTTTAGCGATTTAAGCCAAACGTTTAAACGTTTTGAAACAAATCCAAACGTTTCACCTTTTTAGCTATTCAAGCCAAACGTTTAAAACGTTACGAAACAAATCCAAATGTTTCCGCTTTTTAGCGATTTAAGCCAAACGTTTAAAACATTACGAAACAAATCGAAATGTTTCCCCTTTTATGAGATATAAGAAAAACGTTTAAAACGTTATGAAACAAATCCTAACGTTTCCTCTTTTTAGCGATTTAAGCCAAACGTTTAAAACGTTACGAAACAAATCCAAACGTTTCATGCTTTTAGCGATTTAAGCCAAACGTTTAAAACGTTACGAAACAAATCCAAATGTTTCAGCTTTTTAGCGATGTAAGTCAAACGTTTAAAATGTTACGAAACAAATCCAAATGTTTCCCCTTTTTAGCGATTGAAGCCAAACTTTTAAAACATTACGAAACAAATCAAAATGTTTACCCTTTTTTGAGATATAAGAAAAACGTTTAAAACGTTACGAAACAAATCCTAACGTTTCCCCATTTTAGCGATTTAAGCCGAACGTTTAAAACGTTACGAAACAAATCCAAACGTTTCACGCTTTTAGCAATTTAAGCCAAACGTTTAAAACGTTACGAAATAAATCCAAATGTTTCACCTTTTTAGCGATGTAAGCTAAACGTTTAAAACATTACGAAACAAATCCAAACGTTTCACCTTTTAAGCGATTTAAGCCAAACGTTTAAAACGTTACGAAACAAATCCAAACGTTTCACCCTTTTAGCGATTTAAGCAAAACGTTTAAAACGTTACGAAACAAATCCAAACGTTTCACCGTTTTAGCGATGTAAGCCAAACTCTTAAAACGTTACGAAACAAATTTAAACGTTTCACCTTTTTAGTGATTTAAGCCAAATGTTTAAAACATTACAAAACAAATCCTAATGTTTCACATTTTTAGCGGCTTAAGCCAAACGTTTAAAACATTACGAAACAAATCCTAACGTTTCACCTTTTTAGAGATTTAAGACACACGTTTAAAACGTTCAGAAACAAATACAAACGTTTCACCTTTTTAGTTATTTAAGCCAAACGTTTAAAACGTTACGAAACCAATCCAAACGTTTAAAATGTTACGAAAGAAATCCAAACGCTTCACCTTTCTAGCGATTTAAGCCAAACGTTTAAAACGTTACGAAAATGATCCAAACGTTTAAAATGCTACGAAACAAATAGAAACTTTTCACCTTTTTACCAATTTAAGCCAAACATTTAAAACGCTACGAAACAAATCCAAACGTTTAAAATGTTACGAAACAAATAATGACGTTTTAAATTTTAAGCGATTTAAGCCAAGCGTTTAAAACGTTACGAAACAAATACTAACGTTTCACCTTTTTAGCGATTTAAGCCAAACGTAAACGTTTCGAAACAAAGCAAAACATTTCACCTTTTTAGCGATTTAAGCCAAACGTTTAAAACGTTACAAAACCAATCCAATCGTTTAAAACGTTACGAATAAAATCCAAACGCTTCACCTTTTTAGTGATTTAAGCAAAAAAATATACAAACGTTATGCACAAATCCAAACGTTTCACCTTTTTAGCGATTTAAACCAAACGTTTACAAACGTTACGAAACTAATCCAAACGTTTTACCTTTTTAGCGAAATAAGTCAAACGTTTAAAACCTTACGAAACTAATCCAAACGTTGAAAACGTTATGTAACAAATCCAAATATTTCACCGTTTTAGCGATAAGCAAAACATTTACAAACCTTACGAAACATATCCAAACTATTCACCTTTTTATTAATTTAAGCCAAACTTTTAAAATGTTATGAAACCAATCCAAACATTTAAAACGTTATGAAACAAATTCAAACGTTTCACCTATTTAGCGATTTAAACCAAACGTTTAAACCTTGCGAAACCAATATAAACATATAAAACGTTAACAAATTCATACGTTTCACCTTTTTATCGATTTAAGCCACAGGTTTACAAACGTTACACAACAAATCTAAACGTTATACCTTTTTAGCGATTTAAGCCAGATGTTTTACCTTTTTAGCGATCTAAGCCAACCATTTAAAACGTCACGAAACAAATCAAAACATTGACCTTTTTAGCGATTTGAGATAAACGTTTAAAACATTGCGAAACAAATCCAAACTTTTCACCTTTTGAGCGATTTAAGCCAAACGTTTAAACGTTATGAAACAAATCCAAACATTTAAAACATTACGAAACAAATCCAAACGTTTCCCCTTTTTAGCGATTTAAGCCAAACGTTTAAAAGTTTAGGAAACAAATCCAAATGTTTCCCCTTTTTTGAGATTTAAGAAAAACATTAAAACAATATGAAACAAATACTAACGTTTCACATTTTTAGCAATTTAAGCCAAACGTTTAAAACGTTACGAAACAAATACTAACGTTTTCCCTTTTTAGTGATTTATGCCAAACGTTAAAACGTTTCGAAACAAATCTAAACGTTTCACCTTATTAGCAATTTAAGCCAAAGGTTTAAAACGTTACGAAACCAATCCAAACGTTTCAAACGTTACAAAAAAAATCCAAAATGTTTCATCTTTTTAGCAATTTAAGCAAAACGTTTACAAACATTACGACAAAAATCCATAAGTTTCACCTTTTTAGCGATTTAAGCCAAATGTTTAAAATGTTACGAAACCAATCAGAACGTTTAAAACGTTACGAAAAAAAATCGTAACGTTTCACCATTTTAGCGATTTAAGCCAAACGTTTAAAACGTTTCGAAACAAATCCAAATGTTTCCCTTTTTTAGCTATTTAGGCCAAACGTTTAAAACGTTACGGAACCAATCCAAACATATAATATGTTACGAAACAAATCCAAACGTTTAAAACGTTACGAAACAAATCGCAACATTTCTTCTTTTTAGCCATTTAAGCCAAACGTTTGAAACATTATGAAACAAATCTAAACGTTTCCCCATTTTACTTATCTAAGCCAAACGTTTACAAATGTTACGAAACGAATCCGAACTTTCACCTTTTTAGCGATTTAAGCCAAATGTTTAAAACGTTACGAAACAAATCCAAACTTTTCACCTTCTTAGTGATTTCAGCCAGACGTTTATAACATTACGAAACCAATCCAAACGTTTATAATGTTCCGAAACAAATCGAAACGTTTCACTGTTTTAGCGATTTAAGCGAAACATTTAAAACGTTACGAAACAAATTGTAACGTTTCACCTTTTTAGCGATTTAAGCCAAACGTTAAAAATGTTACAAAAGAAATCCAAATGTTTCCCCTTATTAGCGATTTAAGGCAAAAGTTTACAAACGTTACGAAACAAATCAAAACTTTCACCTTTTTAGCGATTTAAGCAAAACGTATAAAACATTACGAAACAAATCCAAACGTTTCACTTTTTTAGCGATTTAAGCCAAACATTTAAATAGCTACGAAACAAATCCAAACGTTTCACCTTTTTAGAGATTTAAGCCAAACATTTAAAACATTACAAAACATTACAAAACAAATCCTTATGTTTCACATTTTTAGCGATTTAAGCCAAACGCTTAAAACCTTACGAAACAAATCCTAACGTTTCACCTTTTTAGCGATTTAAGCCAAACGTTTAAAACGTTTCGAAATAAATCCAAACGTTTCCCCTTTTTAGCGATTTAAGCCAAACGTTTTTAACGTTCTGAAACGAATACAAACGTACAAAATGTTACAAAAAAATCCAAACGTTTAACCTTTTTAGTGATTTAAGCCAAATGTTAACAAACGTTATGAAATAAATCCAAACGTTTCACCTTTTTAGCTATTTAAGCCAAACGTTTACAAACGTTACGAAACTAATCCAAACGTTTCATCTTTTTAGCGAAATACGCCAAACATTTAAAACGTTACGAAACCAATCCAAACATATAAAACGTTACGAAACAAATCCAAAAGTTTCACCGTTTTAACGATTTAAGGCAAACGTTTACAAACATTGCAAAACACATCCAAACGATTCACCTTTTTATCAATGTAAGCCAAACTTTTAAAATATTATGAAACCAATCCAAACGTTTAAAATGTTATGAAACAAATCCAAATGTTTAGCTTTTTTAGCTACTAAAGCCAAACGTTTACAAACGTTACGAAACAAATCCAAACGTTTCACCTTTTTAGCGATTTAAGCCAAACGTTTAAACCTTACGGGGTAATTGATTTTGGAGGTCATTGTACTTTTCAAAAATTGCAAAATAGTGACCGAACTTCAAAACGTAACATTTTAGTTACTATACTATTTGATTATGTCAAGATAGAAGGATTTTTGGTCACCGAAGAAAAATATTTCGAGTCGATTTTTTGTTAATTGTATGTGTATATGAAATTTAAGGTATTATTTGTCATAAATAATCAAAATTTGATTACTACATATGTATAATTTGACCGTAAAACACTTAAAAACCTTCCAAAATCACATATTTGAAAGTTTAGTAACCATTTTGTTACGTTTTGAAGTTCGATCACCATTTTGCAATTTTTGAAAAGTACAGTGACCCCTAGAATCAATTACCCAACCTTACGAAACCAATACAAACGTATAAAACGTTACGAAACAAATCCAAATGTTTCACCTTTTTAGCGATTTAAGCCAAACGTTTGCAAACGTTACGGAACAAACCCAAACATTTTACCTTTTTCGCAATTTAAGCCAAAATTTAAAACGCTACGAAACAAATCCAAACTTTTCACCTTTTTAGCGATTTAAGAAAAACGTTTAAAATGTTACGAAACAAATCCAAACGTTTCACCTTTTTAGCGATGTAAGCCAAACTTTTAAAACATTACGAAACAAATCCAAACGTTTCTCCTTTTTAGAGATTTAAGCCAAACGTTTAAAACATTACAAAACAAATCCTAACGCTTCACTTTTTTAGCGATTTAAGCCAAACGTTTAAAACGTTACGAAACAAATCCTAACGTTTCACCTTTTTAGCGATTTAAGCCAAACATTTAAAACGTTCAGAAACAAATACAAATGTTTCGCCTTTTTAGTTATTTAAGACAAACTTTTAAAACGTTACGAAACCAATCCAAACGTTTAAAACGTTGCGAAACTAATTCAAACGTTTCACCTTTTTACTGATATAAGCCAAACGTTTAAAACGTTACGAAACCGATGCAAACGTTTAAAATGTTACGAAACAAATCAAAGCGTTTCACCTTTTTAGCGATTTAAGCGAAACGTTTAAAACGCTACGAAACCAATCTAAACGTTTAATTACAAAACAAATAATAACGTTTCATATTTTTAGCAATTTAAGGCAAATGTTTAAAACGCTACGAAAGAAATCCTAACGTTTCACGTTTTTAGTGATTTAAGCCAAATGTTTAAAGTGTTATGAAACAAATCCTAAAGTTTCACCTTTTTAGCGATTTAAGCAAAATGTTTAAAACGTTTCGAAAAAAAAGCAAAACGTGTCACCTTTTTAGTGATTTAAGCCAAACGTTTAAAACGTTACGAAACCAATCCAAACGTTGAAAACGTTACGAAACAAATCCAAACGTTTCACCTTTTTAGCAATTTAAGCCAAAATTTACAAACGTTATGCAACAAATCCAAAGGTTTCACCTTTTTAATGATTTAAGCCAAAAGTTTACAAACGTTACGAAACTAATCCAAATGTTTCACCTTTTTGGCGAAATAAGCCAAACATTTAAAACGTTGCGAAACCAATCCAAACGTTGAAAACGTTACAAAACAAATCCAAAAATTTCACCGTTTTAGCGATTTAGGCCAAACGTTTACAAATGTTACGAAACATATCCAAGCGCTTCACCTTTTTATAGATATAAGCCAAACTTTTAAAATGTTATGAAACCAATCCAAACATTTAAAACGTTACGAAGCAAATCCAAATGTTTCTCTTTTTTAACTATTAAAGCCAAACGCTTACAAACGTTACGAAACAAATCCAAACGTTTCACCTTTTTAGCATTTAAGCCAAACGTTTAAACCTTACGAAACCAATACAAACATATAAAACGTTACGAAACAAATCCATACGTTTCACCTTTTTTGATTTAAGCCACACGTTTACAAACGTTACGAAACAAATCCAAACATTTCACCTTTTTAGAGATTTAAGCCAAACGTTTACAAACGTTACACAACAAATCCAAACGTTTTACCTTTTTAGCGATTTAAGCCAAACGTTTTACATTTTTAGCGATTTAAGCCAAACGTTTAAAACGTCACGAAACAAATCAAAACTTTCACCTTTTTAGCGATTTAAGATAAACGTTTAAAACGTTGCGTTACAAATCATAACTTTTCACCTTTTTAGCGATTTAAGCCAATAATTTAAACATTATGAAACCAACCCAAACTTTTAAAAAGTTACAAAATAAATCCAAACGTTTCCCCTTTTTAGCAATTTAAGCCAAACGTTTAAAAAGTTATGAAACAAATCCAAACGTTTCCCCTTTTTAGCGATTTAAGCCAAACGTTTAAAACTTTACGAAACAAATCTGAATGTTTCCCCTTTTTTGAAATTTAAGAAAAACGTTTAAAACAATATGAAACAAATACAAACGTTTCACATTTTTAGCGATTTAAGCCAAACGTTTAATACGTTACGAAACAAATCCTAACGTTTCCCCTTTTTAGTGATTTAAGCCAAACGTTTAAAACGTTTAAAAACAAATCTAAAAATTTCACCTTTTTAGTAACTTATGCCAAAGGTTTGAAACGTTACAAAACACATCCAAACGTTTAAGACATTACGAAACAAATCCAAACGTTTCACCTTTTTAGCAATTTAAGCAAAACGTTTACAAACATTACGAAAAAATCCAAATGTTTCACCTTTTTAGTGATTTAAGCCAAATGTTTAAAATGTTACGAAACCAATCAGAACGTTAAAAACGCTACGAAACAAAAATCTTAACGTTTCACCATTTTAGCGATTTAAGCCAAACGTTTAAAACGTTTCGAAACAAATCCAAATGTTTCCCTTTTTTAGCTATTTAGGCCAAACGTTTAAAACGTTAATAAATCATTTCAAACATATAATACGTTACGAAACAAATCCAAACGTTTAAAATTTTACGAAACAAATCGTAACGTTTCATTTTTTTTAGCGATTTAAGCCAAACATTTAAAACACTACCAAACCAATCCAAACGTTTCATCTTTTTTTGCGATTTAAGCCAAATGTTTACAAACATTACGAAACAAATCCAAACTTTCACTTTTTTTAGCGATATAAGCCAAATATTTAAAACGTTACGAAACAAATCCAAACTTTTCACCTTCTCAGCGATTAAAGCCAAACGTTTAAAACATTATGAAACCAATCCAAATATATAAAACGTTACGAAACAAATCCTAACATTTCACCCTTTTAGCGATTTAAGCCAAACGTTTAAAACTTTACGAAACAAATTTAAACGTTTCCCCTTATTACCGATTTAAGCCAAACATTTGAAATGTTACGAAACAAATTCAAACGTTTCTCCTTTTTAGAGATTTAAGCCAAACGTTTAAAACATTACAAAACAAATCCTAATGTTTCGCCTTTTTAGCAATTTAAACCAAACGTTTAAAACATTCCGTAACAAATCCAACGTTTCACCTTAATAGCGATTTAAGACTAACGTTTAAAACGTTACGAAACCGATCCAAACATTTACAACATTACGAAACAGAACCAAACGTTTTACCTTTTTAGCGATTTAAGCCAAACGTTTAAAACGTTACGAAACCAATCCAAATGTTTAAAATGTTACGAAACAAAGCGAAACGTTTCACGGTTTTAGCGATTTCAGCCAAACGTAAAAAATGTCAAGAAACCAATCCAATAGTTTAAAATGTTACGAAACAAATCGAAATGTTTCACCGTTTTAGCGATTTAAGCCAAACGTTTAAAACGTTACGAAACCAATCCAAACGTTTAAAATGTTACGAAGCAAATCGTAACGTTTCACCTTTTTGGCGAATTAGGCCAAACGTTTAAAACGTTACGAAAAAAATCCAAACGTTTCCCCTTTTTTGCGATTTAAGCTAAACGTTTACAAATGTTACGAAACAAATCCAATCTTTCACCTTCTTTGAGATTTAAGCTAAACGTTTAAAAAGTTACCAAAAAAATCCAAGCGTTTCACCGTTTTAGCGATTTAAGCCAAACGTTTAAAACGTTACGAAACAAATCCAAACATTTCACCCTTTTAGAGATTTAAGCGAAACGTTTAAAACATTACAAATCAAATCCTCACGTTTCCCATTTTTAGCGATTTAAGCCAAACGTTTAAAACGTTACGAAACAAATCCTAATGTTTCACCTTTTTAGCGATTTAAGCCAAACATTTGAAACGTTTCAAAACAAATCCAAACGTTTCACCTTTTTAGCGATTTAAGCCAAACGTTTAAAACGTTACGAAATGAATCCAAACGTTTAAAATGTTATGAAACAAATTCAAATGTTTAATCTTTTTAGCGATTTTAAGCCAAACGTTAACAAACGTTATGAAACAAATGCAAAAGTTTCACCTTTTTAGCGATTTATGTCAAATGTTTACAAACTTTACGAAACTAATCCAAACGTTTCACTTGTTTAGCAAAATAAGTTACGAAACCAATCGAAACGTTTAAAAACGTTACAAAACAAATCCAAAAAATTCACCTTTTTAGATATTTAAGCCAAACATTTACAAACGTTCCGAAACACGTCCAAACAATTCACCTTTTTATCAATTTAAGCCAAACATTTAAAATGTTATGAAACCAATCCAAACGTTTCATGCGTTACGAAACAAATCCAAACGTTTAGCTTTTTTAGCTATTAAAGCCAAACATTTACAAACGTTACGAAACAAATCCAAACATTTCACCTTTTTAGCGATTTAAGCCAAACGTTTAAACCTTACTAGACCAATACAAACATATAAAACGTTACCAAACAAATCCACACATTTCACCTTTTTAGCGACTTAAGCCAAACATTTACAAATGTTACGAAACAAAAACAAACGTTTCCCCTTTTTAGCGATTTAAGCCAAACGTTTACAAACTTTACGGATCAAATCCAAACGTTTTACCTTTTTCGTGATTTAAGCCAAACGTTTAAAATGCTACGAAACAAATCCAAACTTTTCACCCATTTAGCGATTCAGCCAAACATTTAAAACGTTGAGAAACAAATCCAAACATTTCACCTTTTTAGCGATTTAAGCCAAACGTTTACAAACGATACAGAACAAATCCAAACGTTTTACCTTTTTCGTGATTTAAGCCAAACGTTTAAAACGTTACGAATGAAATCGAAACCTTTCACCTTTTTAGTGATTTAAGCCAAACATTTAAAACATTACAAAACAAATCCTAATGTTTCACATTTTTAGCGATTTAAGCCAAACGTTTAAAACGTTACGAAACAAATTCTAACGTTTCACCTTTTTAGCGATTTAAGCCAAACATTTAAAACATTACGAAACCAATCCAAAAGTTTAAAACGTTACAAAACAAATCGTAACGTTTCACCTATTTAGCGATTTAAGCCAAACGTTTTAAATGTTACGAAACCAATCCAAACGTTTAAAACGTTACGAAACAAATTGAAACGTTTCACCTTTTTAGCGATTTAAGCCAAACGTTTAAAACACTACAAAACCAATCCAAACATTTAAAACGTTGCAAAACAAATAGCAACGTTTCACCATTTTAGCGATTTAAGCCAAATGTTTAAAATATTACGAAAAATCCAAAAGTTTCACCTTTTTAGAGATTTAACCTAATATTTCACCTTTTTATCGATTTAAGCGAAACGCTTAAAATATTTCGAAACAAAGCTAAGCGTTTCACCTTTTTAGCGATTTAAGCCAAACGTTTCAAACGTTATGAAACCAATCCAAACATTTAAAATGTTACGAAGCAAATCCAAACGTTTCACTTTTTTAGCGATTTAAGCCAAATGTTTATAAACGTTATGCAACAAATCCAAACGTTTCTCCTTTTAAGCAATTTAAGCCAAACTTTTACAAATGTTACGAAACTAATCCAAATGTTTCACCTTTTTGCGAAATAAGCCAAACGTTTAAAACGCTACGAAACCAATTCAAATGTTTAAAACGTTACGAAACAAATCCAAAAATTTCACCGTTTTAGCGATTTAAGCCAAACGTTTACAAACGTTACGAAACATATCCAAACGATTCACCTTTTTATCAATTTAAGCCAAACTTTTAAAATGTTATGAAACCAATCCAAACGTTTAAAACGTTTCGAAACAAATCCAAACATTTCGCTTTTTTAGCTATTAATGCCAAACGTTTACAAACGTTACGAAACGAATCCAAATGTTTCACCTTTTTAGCGATTTATGCCAAACGTTTAATGTCACGGCCCAATTTCTTGGATCACGACCGGCGCTAGGGTATGGGTATGGTCGTACCAAAACCCGTAGCAAGCCTTGCGGAAAACAATCAAATAAATAAACATGTAGAAAACACTGCTCGGGGGCAACCGAGTCTCCAACCTATGTCTAGCAATTTATAGCACAGTTCTAATATGAACAACTTAAATATCTGAAATACTCATCTAAACTGAGTCTCAACATCATGCCTTATATATAATGCGATAAATCCAAAGTAATACGTGCCAAAGGTAATAATAAAACAATCGAACCAATCCGATAATCCAAGTACGATAACCAAAATGATAAACTAGTTCTACTACAGTCTAAGAGATAAAACAGTTAACTAGCTTTATTTACGTAAAAACCTCCAAGGAATCAAAGAAACGGAGATGACCAACGAACTCAAATCATATGCTTGGAAAATTTGGAAAACAACGGGGTCTGATATACTGAGATGAGTTCATAATGCAATTTACAATTATTAAGTTTAAAACCCTTAAAACAAATCCTTTTATACTAATATACTTAAGATTATGTAAATACAGTATTGAAATGATACCAGCGTAAGTATGACGTATCATACTGAACCCAGAGTGGACGGGAAAAAATCCTCATCATATACCAGCGTAAGCAAGACATTAGTCCGCCGATCCCAGAGTACTTACCGGTGTAAACAGTCTCGATACAAGCCTATTGAGTAGCTCGTTCCAATCTAGATCCATAATCTCTTAAAAGAGTTCGAAACAGTTTATATACAAAAATAATTGCGGTACTTAATAAAGCGGTAAATAACACTACAAACTCACTACTTGCTTATCCACGTGAATCTTGGTAAACAGCCTAAACCTACTCCGACTCCAAAGCACGAACAGACGAGTCTAGAAATAAAGCTTATGTTAAAATAAATCACCCCCTAACTCTAAGAATACTAGACACCACATAGGACTAGCATCTCAAACCACAACCAAGGTATAAGCCTAAGCACAACATCCATACAAAAACATTCCATATTCAAAGTAATACGAGAGTCAAACAATAAGCTAAGCATAATTAAGTTCCCGTTGAAAATATAATCCGAAGTACTTATATAACTTAATTTAAAACTTTGAAACCAAGTGAAAATCCAGAGTTGTGAATTTACCTTCAAGCTTAATCTCACATGTCGGGCGACCCAATTCTAACCCAACCCAATTATATGCTAGAGTAAAACCAATGTTAAATCTGAGACTTTTAAACCAAAACATTATTGATTTGAAAACCATGGAACTCAACATAGCTTAACAACAAGGCAACACTTACAGAAAAAGCTAAAAAATTGTTTATGGGCAGCAATAATAACCTCAAATAATAACAACAACAAATCAATGTATAATTAATCATTTTAAGCAAACAATCCAACCTTAGATTCACTAAGCATTGCCCAAACAAAACCCAAAGTATGAATCATCAATTAACACCTTAGATAAATAATATATCATGCTTATATACCTCATACTAAAACAATTCAGATCTGAACATAGGCCAAACTCACTTAACAACCAATATCTCAATTTCGATAGAAATTGCCTAAACATGCCATCAGGTTCAAATCATAAATCCAATGAATCAAAATACATAACAACTGATTTAAAATATTTAAAACATCCTAATATACCCCTAACATCAGTAGGTATAACAGTCCAAAACATTTTGCAATCGAAGCTTTTATCTTTCATAAAATTGTCAATTTCACAAATCGTAGAGTTTTTACAACATAGATCAAATCCAATTTTCACTTTTAAAATATTTTTTTTATATCAGTAGTTATTGATATAAGAACACTTAATAATCAATCAATTTGGATTCAACCATTTAAATAATTCATTAAAAGAATCCAATTCGCACAAGTCTAGAAATCGCCTAATCATTGTTTAATTACACAAATTTGTTATTGAATCATGCCAAACGCTTTCCAAAACTTATAAACTCGGATTATATATGTATAACCCATCATTTAATCATATAAGCTTAGTAGCTTAAATATAGCATATGAGTAACAACGATTAAATCCATCAAAATCCTATATTATGCATTTCTAGGAAAAACTACACAACAACGAATCCATAAATCAATTAGGAGTAAAAACATTACCTAAGAATGATGAACAAAATTATAATTGATGTATTAATCCAAGGTTCAAAGGGCTGGACCGAAATCAATGAGATCCACAAGCCACCAACGAAGAACACAACGTAGAAATCGCATAGATTTTGCAAGTATGATGAAGAATCAAGTTCTTAGCGTAGTGAATTACATCCGGACTTGTTATAACAAAGGAAATGTGTATTTTCTATGAAGATATTTGTTTTAGGGTTTGTGGAAAAGAAAAGGGGGCTGCTCACATGAAAATAAGGGTCTAATTATAAACTTATGCGGGCTTTACATGGGTTTTCATAAAAACCACGGTTTAATTATTATTTTGAGAGTTAGAAGCATCCAAACGACGCGAAAATCGTACTCATGCTAGAAAACACTCTTATGAACAACATATCAAAAAATGGGTCTAATGAGACATTTCAATTCGGAGATATCAACGTTTTACTAAAACAGGGGAGTTTTGGAAAACATGCGAATACTGTTTTGATAAATATCCGAAAATACATTGAATCAACATCAAACACATATGAGATCATAACATGAAACCCATACGATATCATGGGATACATATAAGACACTCAGAAAGATACTACCAAGGTATCACAAGTGTTACTTCTAACATATAACCATTCAGAATCAAGTTCGAAACATAACAAGAAAAATGTTGAAATGCAAAATAACAACGAATGCAAGAAAACAACCAATTTGTAACGGATAACCAAACTGACAAATCAAGTTTGAAAACATGGGGTATTACATTTAAACCTTACGAAACCAATACAAGCATATAAAACGTTACGAAACAAATCCATACGTTTCACCTTTTTATCGATTTAAGCCACATGTTTACAAAAGTTACGAAACAAATCCAAACGTTTCACATTTTTAGCGATTTAAGCCAAACGTTTACAAACGTTACACAACAAATCCAAACGTTTTACCTTTTTAGCAATTTAAGCCAAACGTTTAGAACGTTATGAAACCAACCCAAACTTTTAAAACGTTACTAAACAAATCCTAACATTTAATCATTTTAGCGATTTAAGCCAAACGTTTAAAACGTTTCGAAATAAATCCAAACGTTTCACCTTTTTAGTAATTTAAGCCAGACATTAAAAACGCTACAAAACCAATCCAAACGTTTAGAACGTTACAAAACAAATCTAAACATTTCGCCTTTTTAGTGATTTAAGCCAAACGTTTACAAACGTTACAGAACAAATACAAATGTTTAAACTTTTTAGCGATTTAATCCAAATGTTTAAAACGTTACGAAAAAATCAAAGCGCTTCCCCTTTTAAAAATTTAAGCCAAACATTTAAAACTTGACGAAACTAATCCAAACGTTTAAAACGTTACGGAACAAATCCTAACGTTTCACCTTTTAATTATTTAAGCCAAACGTTTAAAACGTTACGAAATAAATCCTAACGTTTCGTCTTATTTGCGATTTAAGCCAAACATTTAAAACGTTACAAAACAAATCCTAAACCTTTTTAGCGATTTAAGTAAAAAGTTTAAAACTTTACGAAACAAATATTAACGTATCACCTTTTTAGTGATTTAAGCCAAAAGTTTAAAACTTTACGAAACAAATCCAAACGTTTCACCTTTTTAGCGATTTAAGCCAAACGTTTAAAACGTTACGAAACCAATCCATACGTTTAAAACGTTACGAATTAAATCGTAACATTCCACCTTTTTAGCGATTAAGCCAAACGTTTAAAACGTTACGAAACCAATCTAAACGTTTAAAATATTACGAAACAAATCCAAACGTTTCACCTTTTTTAGCAATTTTAGCCAAACGTTTACGTACGTTATGAAACAAATCCAAACGTTTCCCTTATTTAGTGATTCAAGCCAAACATTTAAAATTTTACGAAATCAATCCAAACGTTTATTACGTTAAGAAAGAAATCCTAACGTTTTACCATTTTAGGGATTTAAGCCAAACATTTAAAACGTTTTGAAACAACTCCAAACGTTTCACTTTTTAAGCGATTTAAGCCAAAGGTTTAAAACATTACGAAACCAATCCAAACTTTAAATGTTACGTAACAAATCCTAAAGTTTCACCCTTGAAGCGATTTAAGCAAAATGTTTAAAATGTTACGAAATAAATCATAAAGTTCCACCTTTTTTGCGATTTAAGCCAAACGTTAAAAACGAAACAAATCCTAATCCTTTTTAGCGATTTAAGCCAAACGTTTAAAACGTTACACAACAAATCATAGCGTTTCACCTTTTTAGAGATATAAGGCAAACGTTTAAAACATTACAAAAGAAATCCTAACGTTTTCCCTTTTTAGCGATTTAAGCCAAACGTTTACAACATTATGAAACCAATCCAAAAGCTTAAAACGTTACGAAACAAATCCAAACGTTTCACCTTTTTAGCGATTTACGCCAAACGTTTAAAAATGTTACGAAACAAATCCAAACGTTTCACCTTTTTAGCAAATTATGCCAAACGTTTAAACGTTATTAAACCAATTTAAACATGTGAAACTTTACGAAACAAATGCACATGTTTCACCTTTTTAGCAATTTAATCTAAACGTTTACAAATTATGCCAAACGTTTCACCTTTTTAGTGATTTAAGCAAAACGTTTAAAACGTTTCACCTTTCAAGCGATTTAAGCCACACTTTTAAAATATTACGAAACCAATCCAAACGTTTAAAACATTATAAAAGAAATCCAAACGTTTCCCCTTTTTAGCGATTTAAGCCAAACGTTTACAAACGTTACGGAACAAATGCAAACTTTTTTCCTCTTTAGCGATTTAAACCAACTTTTAGAACGTTACGAAACCAATCTAAATATTTAAAACGTTGCTAAACAAATTCAAATGTTTCGTTATTTAAGCGATTTAAGCCAAACGTTTGAAACGTTTCGAAATAAATATAAACGTTTCACCTTTTTAGGAATTTAAGCCAAACGTTTAGAACTTTACGAAACAAATCCTAACGGTTCATCTTTTTAGCGATTTATGCCAAACGCTTAAAACGTAATGAAACAAATCCTAATGTTTCGTCTTTTTTGTGATTTAAGCCAAACGTTTAAAACATTCTAAAACAAATCCTAAACCTTTTTAGCGATATAAGCCAAAAATTTAAAACGTTATGAAACAAATCTTAATGTTTCACCTTTTTAGCGATTTAAGCCAAACGTTAAAACGTTACGAGACAAATTCAAAAGTTTCACCTTTTTAGCGATTTAAGACAAACGTTTAAAACGTTAAGAAACCAATCTATGCGATTAAAACATTACGGAACAAATCGTAGCGTTTCACCTTTTTATCGATTTAAGCCAAATGTTTAAAACTTTACGAAACCAATTCAAATGTTTAAAATGTTACGAAACAAATTCAAACGTTTCACCTTTTTTAGCAATTTAAGCTAAACGTTTATGTAATACCCCGTAATATTAAATAATTAGAATATGCCACGAGGTCAAATTGGAGTAATCAAAATATTAAAAATAATATTTTGAAGTTTCGAATATTAAAAAAAATATTCGGAAACACTAAATTTAATAGTCAAAGGATAATAGTTAGATTTAACTATTTAAGATTATTAAATCACGGGAAGTGATTTAATAGATTCGAAATACGTAAATTAAATTTAAACGTAAATTTAATTTATACGAATCCGTAAAAGAGTATCGTAATTTAAAATTTAAATCGGAAATTTAAATTTTAATAAACGAGTGTGGGCGTGAGTAATAAATTTGAGAATACTCTTTAGCGTCGTATAAATTGATATATTGATAATTAATATATCAATGTACCACTCTAAATGGAGAGTTTAAGATTTCCGACAAAACCCCGAAATTAAAATGTCGAAACTCGGAAAACTCGACGAGTTATGGACAAATATACGTTAAGATATATATAAATATATATATATTAAATTAAAGAAAAAGAAAAAGAAAATAGAAAAGGAGGGCGGTTGATTTGGCGGCAAGTAAAGGAAAAATGTTCCTTTTGGTCCCTAAATTTTTACTTCAATTAGTTTTCAGTTATTAAAGAACTAAATATAATTAATTAGTCCAAATTAAAATAAAATAATTTATAAGTCCCGAGCGAATAATTTTAGTGTTAATATTCGCGAAATAATTTGACGAAGCTACCATCAAATTTTTATGGAATTTGGACATAGTAATTTTAATTAAGCGGGACTGATTTAGACCTAATAAATATTTGGAGATTTATTAAAAATAAAATATAAGTCGGATGCGAATAAAAATTATATTTTTATTCGTTTTATATTTTATTTGATTTTTGGATAATGTTTGACGAAATTTGGAATTAGTCTCCGTTTGGACTACGGACGACTAATAAAAATCAGAGTTAAAGTGTGTGATTGAGCTAGTATCAAATGGTACTTTAACTATATAATTTGCCTATAAATAGAGTGAGGGGGGGACGCCTAAGTCACCTCTGTTTCTTAAATGGAGGTGCTTGCTAGCTTAGGAATAGCAAGCAGAGGCGAGGTGCGACGGTTCCGCCGCGGCGCGATCTATTTCGCGATTCCGACACCGTTTATTCGACGATTACTCAAGTAATCGAGGTATTAATCTCGTATACAAAGTTTATTTCGATATATAATTATTATATATTCGATATTAAATGGTAAACGTATTGAATTGATCGTGTACGTATCGATTCAACGTTTTAATTATAGAATTGGATGTTTTGGACTGTGTTTAAGTGTTAGGGGCGAGAAAAGCGAGTTAGCACGTCGGAATACAGCCGGGGATCGTCCCCGAGATGCACATCGTGCTGTCAGGATGCTGCACGAACGTGCAGCGAGATACACGAACGTGTATCTTGCAGGCTGCACGAACGTGAAGCCTATCGCTGCACGAACGTGCAGTGCTTCCGATCTAAAACAGTAGGGCTTCTTCGGGAGTCACACACTACACTGAAACTCAAATTCAGACAGTTTCAAGTCGTGAAATCAATTATAATTCGATTGAAGTTCAGAATATGAACTAAAAAGTTTAAAAGGTTTAAAAGAACCTATATGTTTGAGAATAGTTGGTTTATTAAAACAATATGATGTTTTAATAAAGCCATACATTAATCAAGTGGATTAATGTTATATGACTATAAGTCCATACCAAGAGTGGTATTATATATTGAACGAGAAGTTCAATATTGAGATTAGTTTATAAGCGTTGTTTATAGAGTCGTCTGTTTATGGTATTTGAGTCTGTCATTTATACGATAGGACTAGAGTTAGAAATTCAATGTCTAATGTGTTTTGACATTTGAATTTTAATTGGATCTGACGAGTGGTCGATCTAGCGAGCCAAACACCAACGTGTTTGACTGACAAGCTTGCATGGAGCTTACGTTTTTAAAATGGGGGACGAAAGTGCAGTGAGTTTTACTTTGTTATTTTTACTTTTGAATATTTATATTTAAACTGTTTTTAAATCACAAATCGCACTAGTATAACTTAACCATGAAAGATCCATTGGAACAAGCTTCCTATTGGTTGTTAATAGGACTGTGTGATCACCAGTAGTGTTTCTCGATACGAGCATGTGTCTGACATAGAGGTCAGTTAATGTCATTGGGCGTTGGAAGTGCTAGCGACCCTGACTTAACAGTCTGAGACGGCAGTAACGGTTACGGTCACAGGCAGTACTGTGATGGCAGTTTTACGGTTACGGTCCAGACACCCGGCTTAGACGGCAGTGATTCAGTTCACGGTCTAAGGCCTATATTGTGTAGGTTGAGACCCATACAATAGTCTGTCTTGTAGGGTTTCATCTGGATCGACTAATTGGTAATATTTTACATATACAAGTGTTTATGTATTTGCGATTTGAATATTCAATTGTAAAATTGTAGACTCACTCAGAAATATTTATATTTCTGACCCTCCCCAATGTTTACCTTTCAGGTAATCAAGTACGAGGTCTGACTTCCACAATAATTCCGGAAGTCAATGTCAGCCATACCTCTAGAGCTGCAAGTAGTTGGGTACGGGAAGTCTGTCTTTCTATTTACAGTAGTTCAAACTATTTTGATAAACTCTGATTGAACTACTGTATATAATATATGTTTTGAAAAGCTGCGTGTTTTCTAAAATGCTACGACTAGTTGTTTGAGAGATACACTGGTTTAATGTCTTTAGCATTTTAGAATTGTATTGGAAACAGAGCAGGTGCGTCAACTAAGATTGATGTTTGCGCTCTAGTTTCTTTAAATACAATCAGGGTCTTAAGACCTAGTTTTCAGAAATGTGTTTACGTTAAACGAGAGAAAGGTTTTAACGATATTTTCTGAAAACAGATCATATGTGATATATGATCTTGAATTGCGATCGCGTTTTTAATAAAGGTGTTAAAGTGTTTCCGCAACGAGGTTGCAAACCTTTTTATGTTTTAAAACGCAAAAAATTTATAAAGGTTATTAGGCTTGCTACGGTGTCACGACCCATTTTCATGAATCGTGACCGGCGCTAGGGTATGGGTATGGTTGTACCAAAACCCGTAGCAAGCCTTGCGGATAACAAACTTAATTACATTTAAAACAAAGTACCTGCAGAAAACCACATGCTCGGGGGCAACCGAGACTTCAGCCTAGTCTTGCAGTAAATAAACAACATATATTCCAAATATACTTAATCTCAAAATAAACTCCAACAGTATGACAATATAATATAAATACCATAAACACTGTAGTCATGCCAAAGCTGATAAAATAATAGTTGGACCAATCCAACAAACAATAGTCTAAAATATAAATAAAAGACTAAGACAAGAATAACTGATATTACTACTGCGGTCTAAGAGTTTAAAACAGTTCGACTCTTTTATTCTGAAAATAAAATAAAAACCTCCGAGAATGAAGAAAGGGAGATCGACCAACGCTCAAATCATAAACCTGGAAAATTTGGGAAAACAACGGGGTCAGATTTACTGAGTAGAGTTTATATAACCATTTACATTTATTAAGTTAAAAACCTTTAAAAACGTTTAATAAAACATTTTCATTATGGATTATCAATGAAACCCTAAACCACAATTCTAAATCCATTGTCGTATCGGTGAGACGTATCTCAATAACCGATCCCCGACTATCACTTAATAAATAGTGAGCCCAGGAGACGTATCTTCCACCGGTGCCCTCACTAAGGTGAGACGTATCTCAAACCTACCTCAATACCATAATCATTACCGGTGCGCACGCAGTCTCGATGATGCCCATCGAGTAGCACGTTCCAAATCAAATCCACAATGCCGAAAACAGTTCAAAAGCTGCTTATACATATATATATATACAAAATAATACATTTGCTTAATAAAGAGGTAAATAGAGATATAAACTCACTGCTTGCTAAATCCACGTGATCCTGACAAGCAATCTAACTCTGGTTCCCCTCTGAAGTACGAACAGTCGACGGGTCTAAATAAAATATTAAAATCGTAATTAAAATAAGACCCTAACTCTAAAGAGTACTAGGCACCACATAGGAATAGCACAATGCAAAACCAAGTCACATTTAATAAACACTTATATTAAATGCATTCCAAAATATAACCCAAGTTATAAAATACAGATCATATAAACACATTTAAAATGGTACATAAAATAATTAAATAAATCCGAGTTAAAATCCATATTAGTGAGTCAGCCGAGTTATTAAAACTACTAAGCTTCTTCCCACTTATTGGGCGACCACAGTCTAACCCAAACAAAACTTCTAAATTTTATAAACCCGAGTTTATAAAATAAAAATACTTGATAAAACAATTATCTATATTAAAATAGAATTTAATATCTTATAGTTCAAGTAACCCAAGTTACAACCCAAAAACTTAATTAGATAAGTCATAAAAGTTTAGGGATTAAATTGTACTTAAGCCAAAAAGGGACTAAACTGTACTTTAACCACTAAGGGCTAAATGGTACTTTAGTCAATTATAAAATCCAATAAATTTCCCATTCTTAATTTACTAATTAAAAATCAATTAGAAATCCCAAAAGATAAAACATAACTTAAATAAGTTTTTTAGAAATTTTTAGGGGCTAAATTGCAATTTAGCCAATATAGACATTTCAATAAAAAAAATACCTATAATTACCCGAGCAATTATATTAAATTAAGTTATAACAATTACGTATACAAATTGTCCAATAAAATCAAGGTTATTATCGAAACAAGAAGAAATTAACCTAAAGGATCAATTTGTTTCAAACAAAACAATTTGGTGATTCAAGTGGCAAAAAAGCCATCATCTTCCATAAAACAAAAGGACTCCTCCCCGCCAACTCAGTAACAAAATCAAACACCATAACCATGCTACTGAACTTGATTTTGAAATCTCTAAACCCTTAAAACTTCATAAAATAAACACATCATTCATCAAATTCAATAACCCAACATATCAAAGGAAAAACCGTGGTGATTAATTCAAAGAACTCACAACAAGAACAATTCTGGATTATTCAATCGGGGCATCCATTGTCAATGAAACAAACACAAACCGAAAGCTAAAACGATATACAACTTAACCTACTAAGAGTTTCATAAACAAGAATCAATAAAATCATGGCCTAAGTAAAAGAAAGAAATCGGCAGAAACATGTTTAATGCAAGAGCAGTTTATACACAAACTCAAAACGATAAACTTGCGGCGATTGAAACGGGATTGATTACGTACCGTTTTGCAAAACTGAGATAGGGAAACGTAGGTATACGAGTCAAGAATCTCCGGGATCAAACGGAATCAATATCGATCTAGAAACGAGATAGAACGATCAAAAATACGGAATGCCGTTCAAAACCAAAAACTGAAATTTTGAGAGAAAGCTTACCGAAATTTTCAGTCAACTTCGGAAGGGATTACGGCTAGCGATTTCTCAGCGAAATTGAAAGGGAAAGACGGCTAGGGTTTGTTTGCAGCGTGATCTAGGTTTTTCATTTAGAAATCGACTTAAAATAACGAGAGGAAACGGGCCGTAATTGAGTCCGAAAAGGGCTTGGCGAAAGGATCCTATGGGCCAACTTTGTACTCGAACGAGAACAGCCCTTTTGGGCTTGGTTCTCGTTCGAGAACCACCTGGTCTCGAACGAGACCAGGCCTGCAACAGGATTCCCGTTCGAGAATCCTGTTTCTCGAACGGGAATCAACCTATTTCTTTTTTTTATTTTTTTTATTTTTTTATTAATTAAATATTGAATGGTTGAACCGATAAAAATCAAATCAACCCAACCCAAAATAATCAGACCATGACACCGATTTTACTTCAAAACGATCGGAAAAGTTGCCGGAAAAACGCTAAAAATTTACGGGATATTACATTCTCCTCAACTAATTAAAAATTCGTCCTCGAATTTAACACGATAAGCAAATCACACCAGGACAACACGTAACACAAGTAAAATCATAAAAATCATAGAAATCAAGATATCGTACCTCACGGAAAAAGAAAAGGATAGCGATTCCGCATATCCAACTCTGTCTCCCAAGTACACTCCTCTACAGAATGATTGCGCCAAAGAACCTTGACCATCGGAATCTCCTTGTTCCGCAATTTACGCACTTGCGTATCAACAATCTCAACTGGCTGTTCCTCATAGGACAGCTCCTGGTCAATCTCAACACTCTGAGGCACAATCACATGCGAAGGATCGGAAATACACTTCCTCAACATAGAAATGTGAAACACAAGATGTACTAACGACATGTCTGGCGGCAGAACCAGACGATATGCCACAGCTCCAATCCTCTCTGAAATCTCATAAGGACCGACGTACCTCGGTGCCAACTTTCCTTTGACACCAAAACGAACCACGCCTTTCATAGGCGAAACCCGAAGAAACACAAAGTCTCCCACCTGAAACTCGATGTCTTTTCTCTCCGGATCAGCATAACTCTTATGCCGACTAAAAGCAGTCTCCAACCTCCGTTTGATCAACGGTACCTTCTCTGAGGTAATCTGAATAATCTCAGCACCAGACAACTTTCGCTCGCCGACCTCTTCCCAGCAGATAGGAGATCGACACTTGCGTTCGTACAGAGCCTCATAAGGTGCCATCTCAATGCTCGCATGGTAGCTGTTGTTGTAGGAAAACTCAATCAACGGCAAATGAGTATCCCAGTTACCCTGAAAATCAAGAATGCACATCCTGAGCAAATCCTCCAATGTCTGAATAGTCCTCTCAGACTGACCGTCAGTCTGAGGATGAAAAGCTGTACTGAAGTCCAATCGAGAACCCAAGGACTCCTGTAACGCTTTCCAGAACCTCGAAGTGAAAACAGAACCTCTGTCAGAAACAATCGAAACCGGTACACCATGCAAACTGACAATCCTGTCGATGTACAACTGAGCCAACTTCGAAGCAGGATACGAAACCTTGATCGGAAGGAAATGAGCTGACTTGGTCATACGGTCAACTATCACCCAGATGGAATCGTACCCCTGTCGAGTACGTGGTAAACCAACAAAAAAGTCCATGGCTATCCGCTCCCACTTCCACTCTGGAATAGGTAGTGGCTGTAGATAGCCAAAAGGTCTCCGATGTTCCAGCTTCACCTGCTGGCAAGTCAGACACTTGGAAACGTACTCTGCTACATCCTTCTTCATTCCGCTCCACCAATACGTACCCTTGAGGTCATGGTACATCTTGGTAGACCCCGGATGGACACTGTAAGCTGACCTATGCGCTTCCTCCAGAATCTTGTCTCTCAAACCATCTGAATCCGGAACGCACAGTCTAGAACCAAACCTGAGAACTCCGTCAACAAAAACAAACTCGGAATTCCCATCCAGATGGATCTCATCCATAATCTGTTTCAATTGTGGATCCTCAGCTTGTAAAGCTTTAATCCTATCAATCAAAACCGGCTGCACCTGCAGTTGTGCCAACAAACTCCCGTTCTGAGAAACCTGAAAACCGTAGCCCGAAGCTATCAAACCATGCCACTCCCTAACCATGGGTCTTGATAGGAGTATTTTACTCCTATAATTAGGGTCGATTTTACTCGGTTTTCATCATGTGTAGTATTGTTTTTATACATTATTTGGCGTTTTTACGTTTAATAGTGTTTGTTAGTGTTTCAGTGGAAATTAGGTGAAAAACGACTATTTGGGGCAAATTTATGGTGGATTGCGTGTACGAGTAAAAGCGTAGCTTGCGGACGAAGAAATTGGAGATTCACGAACGAGATTGAGCAAAAATGGGTTGTTCCCGTTCGAAACAAAGGTTTCACGAACGGGAACCATGCAGAATGAGCATGAGTCCCGAACGAGAAGGCCTTGTCCCGTTCGGGACTCAAGAAGAAATCAAATCTCAAAGCTTTCGGTCTGCAGTTTTTTCGAACGGAACTATGGTTTCCCGTTCGGGAAAGAAGAAAATTGGGCATGTCACGAACGGAACTATGGCTTCCCGAACGGGAAAGAAGAGAATTACACGTGCAGCAGACTTTGAATTGGACTTAAATTCCTCCTCAAATTACAATTACAATTCCTATTACAAATTGATTTGTAATACGAATTAGAAGACTCCGGAACTTCTCCTACTATATAAAGACCTTGTACTAGACTCAATTTAAGACGTAGAATAGATTAGACATTAGATTAGAGTAGTTATAATTTAGTTTTTATTAAATAGCTTTTAGTTTAGTTTTTTCCAGCAGTTTATAAGTAGTTTATAATTAGTTTCTGCAAGACGATTGTTGAAGATTTCAAGCTTAATCAAGACGATTCTTTCCGAAATTGACAACTCCGGTATTTATTGTTTAATTATGCTTTCTTCTTCATCATCCTTCTTGTTTTGTTTCAGTTTTAATATGTGTAACTAAAACCCTTGTTCGAGGGTTGATATGAACTTATAAATTGGTAATTATTTGGATTGGATGGATTAGTGTTAATTCGTGTCTTAATTATTAATCTTATTGCTTGGATTAAATTAGCTACTTAGTTCATGAGATTGTGTTTAGTTAACTAATTGAGAGATTGTTAATTAAATAGACATAGATAATTAAGAACTTAGAGAAAAACGCCGTGAGAGCGGGTTGGAATTTAGGTAGTCATTGAGTTTGCTTCATAATTATAATTTGATTATTTAATTCAGTTTTAATATCGTGAGAGCGAGTTAATAATTGATTAGTTAATTAGGTTGTAATTTTATTTGGATCTTTGAGGCTTGAGAGGGCGGGATTCGGTGCTTTAGAATAGCTCGATTCGCGATAAAATCACTAAGAAATCCTATTCCATAATTTTGCTTATTTATTTGGGATTATCAATCCTTGAACTTTTTAATCTTATTGTTTTAAACCCTATTTTATTATTTGTTTTCAGTTTATATTAGTTTAATTAAATTACAAAACCCTATTGATTTTTCTAGCTAGCCGATTAAAGAATATTTGAAATTAGTGATTAAGTCCATTGTCTCTGTGGGATCGATACTTGGTCTTCCAAGTTATATTACTTGAGCGATATCGTACACTTGCGATTATTTGCCAACAAGTTTTTGGCGCCGTTGCCGGGGACAATTGCGTACTTAATAAATTAAGAGTATTATATTCTTGATTGTGTTAGCTTTTATTTTCTGTTTTTTATTTTTATTTTTTTTGTGTTTATTGGATTTTACGTGGGGTGTTCTTGTTTTTGGGTGTGCAGGAAATTTGATATTTGTTGGTTTATCCTCAATTTGTTTTTGGTGTACCTATTTTGGAAAGAGTAATGGCATGGAATCAAAATTATATGCAGTACCAAAATTTTCAGTATAATTGTGAAATTTGTGGGGATTTTGGTCATACTCGAGTTGACTGTCATGTACTCTATCCAGATTGGAATGGACATGCCAACTATATGGGTGATCAATGGCAAGCTAGTGAAACTTATGGTTGGAACGATACTTGGGAGAACTTCAATGAAAATTTGAACTTTAATTCAAGTTATCACCCACATCAAAACGAATGGGATTTCAATTCCAACTTTGATAATGAACCACAACAATCACCGGATTTTCAGCAAAATTGGAATGTGGATGAAGGAAGCAAGATTGACGAATTCATTGAGGAGATGAGAACCGGTTTCCAAAATCAAGCCGCGGTCAACCACCGTCTTGAGACGCAAATTTCTCAATTGGCTATTTTGATTCAAAATATAGCTCAAGATGGTCTACCATCTACCACAGAATCAAATCTAAAAGAGCAAGTAAAAGTAATTGAGCTTCGAAGCGGAAAATCACTTGACAATCCGCATGTTACGAAGGTGGTTCAAGTTGACGATGTGCCGATCAATAGTGAGGATGAGATGGCTGAAATTTCATATGTCAATGCCTTAGTTGGACATCATCCAACAAAGGTACATGTAGAGGTCGAAAAAGAACAGTGTGAGGATGGCGAACTTGAAACTCCGATTTTCCACCCAATTACAACATCCATGAGTTTAAATAATGAAAGTGGAGAGCAATTTGGTATTACGGTACTCTACGAGGAATTTAATAAAACCTTTGATTTCAAAGATCCATTCTTAGAAGGGTTTGATTCCGAGTATGATGGAAATAATACTAAATATATGAATATGCTTCATACTCCTCATGTTCCCTACTATAGAGTACAAGCATACTCTATATCAGAGCCAACAAGGAAAAAGAGGAAGAAAATGCTACCAAGACGGCTTCCTCATGTTAGGTTGTATTTTTAGCAACCTTACGCAAAGAGTCAAGCTTTAGACTCTAACTAAAGCGCACTTGGGAGGCAATCCCAAGAGGTATTATTTTTCTTTCATCTTACACTCATGTTTTTCAATTTTTTTTATTTCATTACACTGAGGACATTGCATGAAATAGTGTGAGGATGGGGGAAAAACATATCGTTTAGTTAGGATTTTTTTATTATTGTTTGTTTATTTATGTTTTCTTAGGTTTAATTTGTTTTTTTTTAGTTTGTTTTTCTTGTGTTTTCATGCTTTAGTAGATTGTATTAGGGTGTTTTAGGATAGTCGTAGTTTTTTACAATGCCTTGTATCGCTTTAAATTTTTGTCTTTTAATTATGAAAGTGTTAGTTGATTTGGTGTGTATCTTAATTAATTTGTCAATCTTAGATTTCCCCGAATCGATGAATATATGAACGCGATTTCTTAATTCGACAATTGATAAGTGATGCTTGCTTAATAACTTAATAATTCGTTGACATAATCCGATGAAATAAGGGTGAATTCAAAATTTAGACTTGTTCAAATCGTTGAAACATAATTGAATAACTTGATGCGGATCCATGACATGTCGATTGTTTATTTTTATAGTCGTTTTTAACTTTTGGCATAAGTAGCATAATCTTTGTAGGAATTGAGTTTATGGCATAACACTACACACTTTTGAGAGTTTTGAGCTTAATTTTCTTGTTGTGAGTGTTGATTTCATGTTTTATTCCTAGAACTTGCTCGGTGTCCGTTTAAAGTTACACGATTGAGTTTTCAACAATTAGATGATTATGGCAATTAGGTATAACCTTTCTTTTAGACCACTTAAATAGACTACCCTTTATCCCTTAGATTACACCAATTTGAGCCTTAAACCTTTTTATTGTTTTTACCGTATTTTACCCTTTACCGTTCTATGCTTTACCTCTTTTGTTTACCTTATCGACTTTATATATTATTTGTTATGACTATGATGAATATAGGTGATTAATAACTCGAGATTAGTGAAAAGAGAAAGTGAACTACATTGTGCTTAAAAGATTAAGATTGCGCCTTGGAAAAAAAGATTGAAAAAAAAAAAAAGAGATAGAAATTTGCAAGCAAAAAGCTTCAAAAAGAAGAAAAATTCTGAGATTGCAAAAAGCAATGAGTAGAGCGTAAATTCAAAAATAAAAGAAAGTTATAAGTTCACATAAACGCAAAAGCGGAGTTAGATCAACCTAGAAGTTAATAGTAGTAATAAATAGTGTATTAAGTTGATAATTAGCCTTTGTTTAAACCTTTTTACCTACCCTTTACCTTAGCCACATTACAACCCAATAAAAGACCATATGATTTTTGTTGATTACCGAATCAAGTAGCGGAGTCCGGGACTATGAGCAAGCTTATGGTGAGTATTCATGTTTTCAATTGTGAGCTTTCTTTGTTATATACCCTACTTGTTGAAATATTGATGCCATTAGCTTAGTTTTTACTAAATTGTGCTATGATTTGCCTAAGTGAGAAATTGATTATTTTCCATGTCCCGCAAGTGATAGTGAAGCTTGAAGTGTGATTCAATTTGACCTTGTACTAATGAGTTAGTAACCGTTGTTATATTGAATTATGTCATAAAATTATTATTGTTATTTGATTGCATCATTATTTAGTTGTCGGTTTTAGAAGGTTGTTTTTCATATTATTCATAGGGTCGGGGATTTCTTTGATTGATTTATTGTTAAGTTATATGCTAAGGATTTCTAACATATTTTGTAGAGTAAGATTTATTTCTTGCTTGAGGACAAGCAAAGGTTAAGTGTGAGGAGGTTTGATAGGAGTATTTTACTCCTATAATTAGGGTCGATTTTACTCGGTTTTCATCATGTGTAGTATTGTTTTTATACATTATTTGGCGTTTTTACGTTTAATAGTGTTTGTTAGTGTTTCAGTGGAAATTAGGTGAAAAACGACTATTTGGGGCAAATTTATGGTGGATTGCGTGTACGAGTAAAAGCGTAGCTTGCGGACGAAGAAATTGGAGATTCACGAACGAGATTGAGCAAAAATGGGTTGTTCCCGTTCGAAACAAAGGTTTCACGAACGGGAACCATGCAGAATGAGCATGAGTCCCGAACGAGAAGGCCTTGTCCCGTTCGGGACTCAAGAAGAAATCAAATCTCAAAGCTTTCGGTCTGCAGTTTTTTCGAACGGAACTATGGTTTCCCGTTCGGGAAAGAAGAAAATTGGGCATGTCACGAACGGAACTATGGCTTCCCGAACGGGAAAGAAGAGAATTACACGTGCAGCAGACTTTGAATTGGACTTAAATTCCTCCTCAAATTACAATTACAATTCCTATTACAAATTGATTTGTAATACGAATTAGAAGACTCCGGAACTTCTCCTACTATATAAAGACCTTGTACTAGACTCAATTTAAGACGTAGAATAGATTAGACATTAGATTAGAGTAGTTATAATTTAGTTTTTATTAAATAGCTTTTAGTTTAGTTTTTTCCAGCAGTTTATAAGTAGTTTATAATTAGTTTCTGCAAGACGATTGTTGAAGATTTCAAGCTTAATCAAGACGATTCTTTCCGAAATTGACAACTCCGGTATTTATTGTTTAATTATGCTTTCTTCTTCATCATCCTTCTTGTTTTGTTTCAGTTTTAATATGTGTAACTAAAACCCTTGTTCGAGGGTTGATATGAACTTATAAATTGGTAATTATTTGGATTGGATGGATTAGTGTTAATTCGTGTCTTAATTATTAATCTTATTGCTTGGATTAAATTAGCTACTTAGTTCATGAGATTGTGTTTAGTTAACTAATTGAGAGATTGTTAATTAAATAGACATAGATAATTAAGAACTTAGAGAAAAACGCCGTGAGAGCGGGTTGCAATTTAGGTAGTCATTGAGTTTGCTTCATAATTATAATTTGATTATTTAATTCAGTTTTAATATCGTGAGAGCGAGTTAATAATTGGTTAGTTAATTAGGTTGTAATTTTATTTGGATCTTTGAGGCTTGAGAGGGCGGGATTCGGTGCTTTAGAATAGCTCGATTCGCGATAAAATCACTAAGAAATCCTATTCCATAATTTTGCTTATTTATTTGGGATTATCAATCCTTGAACTTTTTAATCTTATTGTTTTAAACCCTATTTTATTATTTGTTTTCAGTTTATATTAGTTTAATTAAATTACAAAACCCTATTGATTTTTCTAGCTAGCCGATTAAAGAATATTTGAAATTAGTGATTAAGTCCATTGTCTCTGTGGGATCGATACTTGGTCTTCCAAGTTATATTACTTGAGCGATATCGTACACTTGCGATTATTTGCCAACAGGTCTACGTCCAACCTCAGAAATATGGGCCAAACTGCCCGAAGACTTGCGACTCAACGCATCGGCTACCACATTAGCCTTACCAGGATGGTACTGAATAGTACAGTCGTAGTCTTTCAGCAATTCTAGCCACCTCCTCTGTCTCAGATTCAGCTCTCGCTGATCAAAGATGTACTTCAGACTCTTGTGATCAGTGAAGATCTCGCAAGTCGCACCGTACAAGTAGTGCCTCCAGATCTTCAGAGCAAAAACCACAGCAGCTAACTCCAAGTCATATGTAGGGTAATTCACCTCATGCTTCTTCAGCTGACGAGAAGCATAGGCGATCACCTGGCCATGTTGCATCAACACGCAATCCAAGTCAATCCGAAAAGCATCGCAGTACACAGTAAAACCCTCTATGCCAGAAGGCAACGCCAAAACAGGAGCTGTAGTCAGAATCTCCTTCAGCTTCTCGAAACTTGCCTCACACTTATCGGTCCACTCAAACTTAACACCCTTCTGTGTCAGCTTAGTCAAAGGTGCAGATATCCGAGAGAAATCCTGCACGAACCGACGGTAATAGCCAGCTAACCCAAGAAAACTCCTAATCTCGGTAACTGACCTCGGCCTCTGCCAATCCATAACCGCCTCAATCTTTTTAGGATCAACCTTGATCCCATCCTTCGACACCACGTGTTCTAAGAAGGTAACCTGTTCCAGCCAAAACTCGCACTTTGAGAACTTAGCATACAACTGATGCTCTCGCAAGGTCTGTAGTATAGTTCTCAAGTGATAAACATGCTCCTCCTCATTCCGAGAATAAATCAGGATGTCATCAATGAAGACGATAAAAAATTGATCTAAAAACGGCTTGAAGACCCGATTCATCATGTCCATAAACGCTGCCGGTGCGTTAGTCAACCCAAACGACATGACTAGAAACTCAAAATGCCCATAACGCGTTCTGAAAGCAGTCTTAGGCACATCGACGTCCCGAATCCGAAGTTGATGATACCCGGATCTCAAGTCAATCTTGGAAAAGCACTTCGCACCCTGCAACTGATCAAACAAGTCGTCGATGCGAGGAAGGGGATATCTGTTCTTGATGGTAGCCTTATTCAACTGCCTGTAGTCGATACAAAGCCGAAAGAAACCATCTTTCTTCTTAACAAACAGAACTGGAGCACCCCACGGAGAAGTACTCGGTCTGATGAAACCACTGTCTAACAGTTCTTGCAACTGCTCCTTCAACTCCTTCAGTTCAGCAGGAGCCATCCGATACGGCGGTATCGAAATAGGACCAGTTCCAGGAACAACGTCAATGCAGAACTCGATATCCCGATCAGGTGGTAATCCAGGCAACTCCTCTGGAAAAACGTCAGTGAACTCATTCACTATAGGGACAGTGTTCATACCGCCCACCCCAGCATCCATGTCTCGAACCACAGCTAAGAAAGCTTGACAACCCTTACTCATCATCCGCTTTGCCTTGATCGCAGAAATCAGATTCTTCGGTGTCTCCGCCTTTTCCCCTTGAAAAGAAAAGGGTAGACCACCGGGAATCCGAAACTCAACCGACTTCCCTCGACAGTCGATCGAAGCATAATGGCGCGCCAGCCAATCCATCCCCAAAATCACATCAAAAGAAAGAACATCCAAAACAACTAAGTCAGCACGCAAGTCTCTTCCATGGATAACCACGGAACACGATGGATACACAACATCCACCATCACACAATCAGACAAGGGAGTAGAAATAGATAAAGGTTCACACAGACTTGTTGGTGTTACACCCAACTTAGCAGCAAAACACGTAGACACAAAAGAATGGGTTGCACCCGCATCAAATAAAACAAGAGCATCTACGAAAGAAATCTGAAGAGTACCTTGCACCACTGCGTTAGATGCATGGGCATCCTGAGGAGTCAAGGCAAAAACTCTGGCCTGACCCTGACTCTGCTGCTGTGAACTCTGTCCAGTACCATAGCTGCTAGAACCTCTACCGCCGTTGCCACGGCCTCCAAAACCACGCCCTCCAGAACCTCGGCCCCGTTGGCCACCAAAAGAAGCAGCAGGTTGAGAAAACCCTGCTGGTGTAGAGAACGCTGGTCTCTGACTCTGATAGGATGGCTGAGCGACACTAGCTGCCGACATCTGCTGCCCAGATGCCTGACACTCTCTAGCAAAGTGACCCGGCTGGCCACAAGTAAAACAACCCCCTGGTGCTAAACGACACTCGCCTGGATGTCGACGTCTGCAGTTCTGGCAGAAAGGGAAACTAGCACCTCCGTTGTTACCGCGCCCAAAAATGCGGCTGCTACCATTGTTGCCTGAACTGTAGGTGTACGGCTGATAACTCGTCTTGACACCCCTCTTCTTGTTCTTGTACTGAGAAGGTGCCGATTGGTAGCTACCACCACCACTTTGCTGTCTAGGGCCAGAAGACTTCTTAGTCTGAGAAGGACCAGAAATATCCCCAAACTGCAATAATGAGCTCTCCATACGCCGAGCACTGTCTACTACGTCTGTAAAATCTCTGCGTGTCTCGGTTAGCAAACTCACAAAATCGCGCCCTAAACCTTTTACGTATCTGTTGTTCACTCTTTCCTGATCTGTCTGCAAGTCCGGCGCGAACCGACCCAACCTCACGAACTCTGTCGTGTACTCGGATACTGACCTATCATCCCTAGTAAGTGAGAGCAACCTGTCTCTGTGACCCTCTGTCACTGAAAACGGCAAGAAGAAAGCTCTGAATCTCGCCACAAACTGAGCCCAAGAGATGGTAGCGATGTCAGCATGAATAGAGCTACGAAACCAGTCCCCAGCTGAACCCTTCATAGACATTTCGACTAGAACGACGGTCTGACGCTCAGTAGCCTGAAGTCGCCGAGCATTCTGCTCAACCTCCTCGAGAAAATCCAGCGCGTCTCCAGAACAGTCAAACTCAGTTGGCTTTAGCCTCATGTAAGCCAATACCAGATCCCTGTCAGCGGTTCCGACACCACCAACTACTGCACCACCAGCCTGTGGTTGCTGTTGCTGAGCAATCTGACCCAAAACCGCATACTGATCCTGCAAAGCGACCTGTCCCGCTTGCAGCTGAACCTGGTTGAGTTGTAACGCGGCGACTCCAGCCAAAAACGTATTGAAGTCGAAATCATCCAACTCAGGTTGTGCCGCACCTGGTGCTTGAGCACCCCCTGCAGCACCGCGTCCTACGCATCTGCCTCTACCTCTGCCAGCCTGGCCTCGGCCACCACGACCTCGACCAGCTCGACCCCGACCAGCTGGGCCTCTGCCTGCTAGTCCTCTACCAGCATGAACCTCTGGTTCATTCTGATCCACCTCCATAGAGATCACGTCATCAACATCAGCATTTCGCTGAGCCGCAGCACGAGTACGAGTATTCATTCCTAAGAATGAAACAAAAATTCTCAAAACAAACAATATTTAACCAAATAAACACAACATGGCGAATCAGCCAACAAGTAATCACCCAAGTGAAAACAACCATATAATAAGCAATAAGCAATTTAATTCACACGACTGACTCACGACATTCCTATAGGAGTAGGCAAAAAGTTTTGAATACAAAAGATGACGTTTCAAAGACAAGACTCGAATCCTAATTCCGCAGTAGTTCCTAGGACAATTTAGTCATTTAACATGCCAAACAAATAAACACTTAACATTTAAAAGGCCTTGGTTTGAAACCAAAGCTCTGATACCAAGTTTGTCACGACCCATTTTCATGAATCGTGACCAGCGCTAGGGTATGGGTATGGTTGTACCGAAACCCGTAGCAAGCCTTGCGGATAACAAACTTAATTACATTTAAAACAAAGTACCTGCAGAAAACCACATGCTCGGGGGCAACCGAGACTTCAGCCTAGTCTAGCAGTAAATAAACAACATATATTCCAAATATACTTAATCTCAAAATAAACTCCAACAGTAAGGCAATATAATATAAATACCATAAACACTGTAGTCATGCCAAAGCTGATAAAATAATAGTTGGACCAATCCAACAAACAATAGTCTAAAATATAAATAAAAGACTAAGACAAGAATAACTGATATTACTACTGCGGTCTAAGAGTTTAAAACAGTTCGACTCTTTTATTCTGAAAATAAAATAAAAACCTCCGAGAATGAAGAAACGGAGATCGACCAACGCTCAAATCATAAACCTGGAAAATTTGGGAAAACAACAGGGTCAGATTTACTGAGTAGAGTTTATATAACCATTTACATTTATTAAGTTAAAAACCTTTAAAAACGTTTAATAAAACATTTTCATTATGGATTATCAATGAAACCCTAAACCACAATTCTATATCCATTGTCGTATCGGTGAGACGTATCTCAATAACCGATCCCCGACTATCACTTAATAAATAGTGAGCCCAGGAGACGTATCTTCCACCGGTGCCCTCACTAAGGTGAGACGTATCTCAAACCTACCTTAATACCATAATCATTACCGGTGCGCACGCAGTCTCGATGATGCCCATCGAGTAGCACGTTCCAAATCAAATCCACAATGCCGAAAACAGTTCAAAAGCTGCTTATACATATATATATACAAAATAATACATTTGCTTAATAAAGAGGTAAATAGAGATATAAACTCACTGCTTGCTAAATCCACGTGATCCTGACAAGCAATCTAACTCTGGTTCCCCTCTGAAGTACGAACAGTCGATGGGTCTAAATAAAATATTAAAATCGTAATTAAAATAAGACCCTAACTCTAAAGAGTACTAGACACCACATAGGACTAGCACAATGCAAAACCAAGTCACATTTAATAAACACTTATATTAAATGCATTCCAAAATATAACCCAAGTTATAAAAATACAGATCATATAAACACATTTAAAATGGTACATAAAATAATTAAATAAATCCGAGTTAAAATCCATATTAGTGAGTCAGCCGAGTTATTAAAACTACTAAGCTTCTTCCCACTTATTGGGCGACCACAGTCTAACCCAAACAAAAATTATAAATTTTATAAACCCGAGTTTATAAAATAAAAATACTTGATAAAACAATTATCTATATTAAAATAGGATTTAATATCTTATAGTTCAAGTAACCCAAGTTACAACCCAAAAACTTAATTAGATAAGTCATAAAAGTTTAGGGATTAAATTGTACTTAAGCCAAAAAGGGACTAAACTGTACTTTAACCACTAAGGGCTAAATGGTACTTTAGTCAATTATAAAATCCAATAAATTTCCCATTCTTAATTTACTAATTAAAAATCAATTAGAAATCCCAAAAGATAAAATATAACTTAAATAAGTTTTTTAGAAATTTTTAGGGGCTAAATTGCAATTTAGCCAATATAGACATTTCAATAAAAAAAATACCTATAATTACCCGAGCAATTATATTAAATTAAGTTATAACAATTACGTATACAAATTGTCCAATAAAATCAAGGTTATTATCGAAACAAGAAGAAATTAACCTAAAGGATCAATTTGTTTCAAACAAAACAATTTGGTGATTCAAGTGGCTAAAAAGCCATCATCTTCCTTAAAACAAAAGGACTCCTCCCCGCCAACTCAGTAACAAAATCAAACACCATAACCATGCTACTGAACTTGATTTTGAAATCTCTAAACCCTTAAAACTTCATAAAATAAACACATCATTCATCAAATTCAATAACCCAACATATCAAAGGCAAAACCGTGGTGATTAATTCAAAGAACTCACAACAAGAACAATTCTGGATTATTCAATCGGGGCATCCATTGTCAATGAAACAAACACAAACCGAAAGCTAAAACGATATACAACTTAACCTACTAAGAGTTTCATAAACAAGAATCAATAAAATCATGGCCTAAGTAAAAGAAAGAAATCGGCAGAAACATGTTTAATGCAAGAGCAGTTTATACACAAACTCAAAACGATAAACTTGCGGCGATTGAAACGGGATTGATTACGTACCGTTTTGCAAATCTGAGATAGGGAAACGTAGGTATACGAGTCAAGAATCTCCGGGATCAAACGGAATCAATATCGATCTAGAAACGAGATAGAACGATCAAAAATACGGAATGCCGTTCAAAACCAAAAACTGAAATTTTGAAAGAAAGCTTACCGAAATTTGCAGTCAACTTCGGAAGGGATTACGGCTAGCGATTTCTCAGCGAAATTGAAAGGGAAAGACGGCTAGGGTTTGTTTGCAGCGTGATCTATGTTTTTCATTTAGAAATCGACTAAAAATAACGAGAGGAAACGGGCCGTAATTGAGTCCGAAAAGGGCTTGGCGAAAGGGTCCTATGGGCCAACTTTGTTCTCGAACGAGAACAGCCCTTCTGGGCTTGGTTCTCGTTCGAGAACCACCTGGTCTCGAACGAGACCAGGCCTGCAACAGGATTCCCATTCGAGAATCCTGTTTCTAGAACGGGAATCAACCTATTTCTTTTTTTTTATTTTATTTATTTTTTATTAATTAAATATTGAATGGTTGAACCGATAAAAATCAAATCAACCCAACCCAAAATAATCAGACCATGACACCGATTTTACTTCAATACGATCGGAAAAGTTGCCGGAAAAACGCTAAAAATTTACGGGATATTACATCGGGTTTCGGAGCAACCACTCCCATTCCCTAGCGCCGGTCGCGATCCATGAATTTGGGTCGTGACAGTTTACAAACGTTACCAAGTAAATCCAAACGTTTCACCTTTTTATTGATTTAAGCCAAATGTTTAAAATATTACGAAACCAATCCAAACGTTAAAAACGTTGCGAAATAAATCCTAACATTTCACCATTTTAGCGACTTAAGCCAAACAAATCCAAACGTTTCACTTTTTTAGCAATTTAAGCCAAACGTTTAAAACATTACGAAACCAATCTAAACATTTAAAATGTTACGAAAACAATCTTAACGTCAACTTTTTAGCGATTTAAGCAAAACGTTTAAAACATTACGAAACAAATCCTAACGTTTCAACTTTTTTGCAATATAAGCCAAATGTTAAAACGTTACGAAACAAATCCTAAACCTTTTTTGTGATTTTAGCCAAACGTTTAAAACGATATGCAAGTAATATAATGTTTCACCTTTTTAGCGATTTAAGCCAAACGTTTTAAACATTACAAAACAAATCCAAACGTTTCCCCTTTTTAGCGATTTAAGACAAAACGTTTAAAACGTTACAGAACCAATCCAAACGTTTAAAACGTTACGAAACAAATTTAAACGTTTTAAACGTTACGAAACAAATCGAAATGTTTCACCTTTTTAGCGATATTAGCCAAACGTTTACAAAGCATACGAATCAAATCCAAACATTCACCTTTTTAGCGAATTAAGCAAAACGTTTAAAACGTTACGAAACGAATATAAACGTTTCACCTTTTTAGCCATTTAAGCCAAACATTTACAAACTTTACGGGACAAATCCAAACGTTTCACCTTTTTAGGAATTTAAGCCAACCATTTAGTCGTTACGAAACCAATCCAGACATATAAAACGTTACGAAACAAATCCATACGTTTCACCTTTTTAGCGATCTAAGCCAAACGTTTACAAACGTTACGAAATAAATCCAAAATGTTGCGTCTTTTTAGCAATTTAAGCCAAACATTTACAAATGTTACGGAACAAATCCAAACGTTTTATCTTTTTAGCGATTTAAGCCAAACGTTTAGAACTTTACGAAACGAATCCAAATGTTTAAAACGTAACTAAACATATCCTAACGTTTCACCATTTTAGAAATTTAAGCCAAACGTTTCACCTTTTTAGTGATTTAAGCCAAACGTTAAAAACGTTACGAAACCAATCCAAACTTTTAAAATATTACGAAACAAATCCAAACATTTCACCTTTTTAGTGATTTAAGCCAAACGTTTACACACGTTACAGAACAAATACAAATGTTTGACCTTTTTAGCGATTTAAGCCAAACGTTTAAAATGTTACGAAAAAATCCAAATGTTTCCCCTTTTTACCGATTTAAGCTAAACATTTAAAACGTTAAACCAATCCAAACGTTTAAAACGATACAAAACAAATCCAAACGTTTCACCTTTTTAGATATTTAAGCCAAATTTTTCCAAACATTTAAAACAAATCCCAACGTTTCATCTTTTTAGCGATTTAAGCCAAATGTTTACAAACGTTAAAAAACAAATCCAAATGTTTCACCTTTTTACTGATTTAAGTCAAATGGTTAAAACGTTACGAAACCAATCTAAATGTTTAAAATGTTACGAAACAAATCCAAATGTTTTACCTTTTTAGCGATTTAAGCATAATGTTTACAAACATTACAAAACAAATCAAAACGTGTCACCTTTTTAGCGATTTAAGCCAAACGTTTGAAACGTTCCGAAACCAATCCAAACGTTTAAAACGTTAAGAAACAAATCCAAACGTTTCACTTTTTTAGCGATTTAGACGAAACGTTTACAAACATTACGAGACAAATCCAAACGTTTCCCCTTATTAGAGAATTAAACCAAATGCTTACAAACGTTATGACACAAATCGAAACGTTTCACCTATTTAGTGATTTAAGCCAAACATATAAAACGTTACGAAACCAATCCAAACGTTTAAAACGTTACATAACAAATCAAAACATTTCACCTTTTTAGAGAATTAAGCCAAACGTTTATAAACATTACGAAACAAATCCAAACGTTTTAACTTTTTACCGATTTAAGTAAAATATTTAAAACGTTATGAAACAAATATAAATGTTTAAAACGTTACGAAACAAATCCAAACGTTTCTCCTTTCTATTAATTTAAGCCAAACATTTACAAACGTTACGAAACAAATCCAAATGTTTTACCTTTTTACCGATTTAAGCCAATCGTTTACAGACGTCACGATACAAATCCAAAAGTTTCACCTTTTTAGCGATTTAAGTCAAACGTTAAAAAAATTACGAAACAAATCCAAATGTTTAATACATTACGAAACAAATCCTAACGTTTCACCTTTTTAGCGATTTAAGCCAAACGTTTAAAATGACACGAAATAAATCATAACATTTCACCTTTTTACCGATTTAAGCCAAACGTTTAAAACGCTACGAAATAAATCCTAACGGTTCACCTTTTTAGCGATCTAAGCCAAACGTTTAAAATGTTTTGAAAGAAATCCAAATATTTCACCTTTTTTGCGATTTCAGCCAAACGTGTATGAAACCAATCTAAACGTTTAATATGTTACGAAACAAATTCTAACGTTTCACTTTTTTAGCCATTTAAGCCAAACATTTAAATGTTACGAAACAAATCCAAATGTTTCACCTAGTGAATTTAAGCCAAACATTTAAAACGTTACGAAACCAATTCAAACGTTTAAAACGTTATGAAACAAATCAAAACGTTTCTCTATTTTTGCAATTTAAGCTAAACATTTACAAACATTACAAAATAAAACCAAACGTTTCACCTTTTTAGCGATTTAAGACAAACGTTCAAAACATTTCCGAAACCAATCCAATAGTTTAAAACGTTAAGAAACAAATCCAAGTTTCACCTTTTTAGCGATTTAAGCCAAACGTTTACAAAGTTATGAGACAAATCCAAACGTTCACCTTTTTAGCGATTTAAGCCAAACGTTTACAAACATTATGACACAAATCCAAACGTTTCCCAAATGTAGTGATTTAAGCCAAACGTTTAAAACGTTACGAAACCAATACAAACGTTTAAAACGTTACAAAATAAATCCAAATGTTTCCCCTTTCTAACGATATAAGCCAAACGTTTCCAAACGTTACGGAACAAATCCAAACGGTTCAATTTTTTTATCTATTTAAACCAAATGTTTAAAACTTTATGAAACTAATCCAAACGTTTTAAATGTTTTGAAACAAATCCAAACGTTTCACCTTTTAACGATTTAAACCAAACATTTAAAACGTTTCGAAAAAAATTCAAACATTCACCTTTTTAGCGATTTAAGCAAAACGTTTAAAACGTCACAAAACAAATCTAAACGTTTCACCTTTTTTGCCATTTAAGCCAAACATTTACAAATGTTACGGAACAAATCCAAACATTTCACCTTTTTAGCGATTTAAGCCAAGCGTTTAAAAGTTACGAAACCAATCCAAACATATAAAACGTTATTAAACAAATCCATACATTTCACGTTTTTAGCGATTTAAGCCAAACATTTACAAAGGTTACGAATAAAATCCAAACGTTTAAAACGTTACTAAACAAATCCTAATGTTTCACCATTTTAGAAATTTAAGCCAAAAGTTTCACCTTTTTAGTTATTTAAGCCAAACAATCAAAAAGTTTTCGAAACCAATCCAAACGTTTAAAACGTTATGAAACAAATCCAAACATTTCACCTTTTTAGTGATTTAAGCCAAACGTTTACAAATGTTACAAAACAAATGCAAACGTTTCACCTTTTTGGCGATTTAAGCCAAACATTTAAAATGTTACGAAAAAATCCAAATGTTTCCCCTTTTTACCGATTTAAGCCAAACATTTAAAACGTTGCGAAACCAATCCAAACGTTTAAAATGATACGAAACGAATCCAAACGTTTCACATTTTTGGAGATTTAAGCCAAATTTTTCCAAACATTACGAAACAAATCCAAACGTTTCATTTGTTTAGCGATTTAAGCAAAATGTTTACAAACGTTATAAAACAAATCAAAATGTTTACAAACGTTACGAAGCAAATCCAAATGTTTCACCCTCTTTGTGGTTTAAGGCAAACGGTTAAAACGTTACGAAGACAATCTAAATGTTTAAAACGTTACGAAACAAATCAAAACGTTTCACCTTTTTAGTGATTTAAGCCAAACGTTAAAAAAGTTACGAAACCAATCCAAACGTATAAAACGTTACGAAACAAATCCAACCATTTCACCTTTTTAGTGATTTAAGCCAAACATTTACAAATGTTATAGAACAAATACAAACGTTTCACCTTTTTAGCGATTTACGCAAAATGTTTAAAATGTTATAAAAAAATCCAAATGTTTCCCTTTTTTACCGATTTAAGCCAAACATTTAAAACGTTGGCAAACCAATCCAAACGTTTAAAACAATACGAAATAAATCCAAATGTTTCACCTTTATAGAGATTTAAGCCAAATTTTTTAAAACATTACGAAACAAATTCAAACGTTTCATCTTTTTAGCGATTTAAGCCAAATGTTTGCAAACATTACGAAACAAATCCAAATATTTCACCTTTTTAGGGATTTGAGCCAAACGATTAAAACATTACGAAACCAATCTAAATGTTTAAAACGTTACGAAAAAAATCTAAACGTTTCACCTTTTTAGCGATATAAGCCAAACGTTTACAAACATTACGAAAAAATCCAAACGTGTCACCTTTTTAGCCATTTAAGCCAAACGTTTAAAATGTTCGGAAACAAATCCAAACTTTTGAAACGTTAAAAAACTAATCCAAACGTTTCACCTTTATAGCGATTTAAGCCAAACGTTTACAAACGTTACGAGACAAATCCAAACGTTTCACCTTTTTAGCGATCTAAGCCAAACATTTACAAACGTTACGAGACAAATCCAAACGTTTCACCTTTTTAGCGATTTAAGCCAAATGTTTACAAACGTTATGACACAAATCCAAACGTTTCACCTATTTAGGGATTTAAGCCAAACATATAAAATATTACGAAACCAATCCAAACGTTTAAAATCTTAGGTAACAAATCAAAACGTTTCACCTTTTTAGAGAATTAAACCAAACGTTTACAAACGTTACGAAACAAATCCAAACGTTTCAACCTTTTACTGATTTTAGTAAAATATTTAATATGTTATGAAACTAATTCAAACGTTTAAAACGATACGAAACAAATCCAAACGTTTCACCTTTTTAGAGATTTAAGCCAAATGTTTACGAACGTTACGAAACAAATCCAAACGTTTGACCTTTTCAGCGATTTAAGCCAAACATTTACAAACTTTACGAAACAAATCCAAACATTTCACCTTTTTAGCGATTTTAATCAAACCTTAAAAACGCTAAGAAACCAATCCAAACGTATAAAACTTTACAAAACAAATGCAAATGTTTCACATTTTTATCCTTTTAAGCCAACTTTACAAACGTCACGAAACGAATCCAAACGTTTCACCTTTTTAGCGATTTAGGCCAAACATTAAAAACGTTACGAAACAAATCCAAATGTTTAATACATTGCGAAACAAATCCATATGTTTAACCTTTTAAAATGACATGAAACAAATCATAACGTTTCACCTTTTTAGCGATTTAAGCCAACCGTTTAAAACGTTACCAAATAAATCCTAACGGTTCACCTTTTTAGCGATTTAAGCTAAACGTTGAAAACCTTTCGAAACAAATCCAAATGTTTCACCTTTTTACCGATTTCAGCCAAACGTTTAAAACGATACGAAACAAATCCAACGTTTAAAATGTTGCGAAACAAATCCTAACGTTCACCTCTATAGCGATTTAAGCCAAACGTTTAAAATGTTACGAAACAAATCAAAGTGTTTCACATAGTTGTAATATCCCGGGAATTTTTAAAATTTTTATTATTAAGTTGCGGAAATAATTTGAGTCGTTCTCGGTATCGTAGATCGTTTGGTTTGCGTATAAGGTTTTAATTGGGTTTGATTTTAGCCCTATATAGGTTTGGTTGGCCCATGGGGGTTTGGCCCATGTGCCAAACCAAATTACTTTCGGCCCAAACACAGGTCTCGAACGAGACATGTGCCATTTGAGGCCAGTCTCGTTCGAGAATTCCATTCTCGAACGAGACCATAGCTGAATTCAGCTATTCTCGTTCGAGAATGGCAATTCTCGAACGAGAATTGTCCTAAATCTGCTGGTCTCGTTCGAGACCAGCCCTAGCCTTGCGAGGGGGCACTTTCGTCAATCATTCCTAACCTAATCGACCTACTTAAACACAAAACTTTCTACCCTAACTCATTCTCCACACTACAAGCAAACCCTAGCCACCTTAAACTTCCATTTTAACTAAGAACGTTGCTGCAATCATCATTCAAAGTGGCTGTCCAATCAAAATTGAAACTGTTTGTTTCCAAACGTTCTAGACTCGTGTGCCTTCGATCCCCCACCTCATTTTCGTTGAACGACCCGTCTATTGTTCGTGCTCTAAAGGCGAACCAGGATTAGTTGCTTACCGGTTTTCACGTGGATTAGTAAGCAGTGAGTTTGTACTTACTATTTACCGCTTTATTAAGTAAATTGTTATTTTAATATTAAATATATATACTGTACATATATTTCGAACTGTTTTTATATTATGGCTCTTAGTTGGAACATGCTACCTAATGGGCATCATTAGGACTGCGTGCGCACCGGTATTGATCTGGGTAAGTTATATATGGAAATGTGGTAACTCGGTGTGAGCATAGCTCTCGGGACCAGGTAGAGTAACTTGGTGTAGCTCAGCTCTCAGAACTCTGGTATAAGTGTGGTCAGTGGTAACTCGGTGTAGCTCAGCTCTCGGGATCAGACCTATTGGATCATATTGTTTATTTAGAATTGTGGATTAGGATTCCAACTATTATTCGTAATATCAGTATTAAATGTTTTAAACGGTTTTAAAAGTTTTCCACTTAATAAATGTAGATAGTGGTATAAACTCATCTCATTATATCTGACCCCATTGTTTTCCCAATTTTTCTCAGGGTTATGATCTGAGAGAGTCTGGTGATCTCCGCATTTACTTTTCCTCAGAGGTTCCATTTATTTTAGTAGAACTATCAACTATTTTATTCTTAGACCGCAGTAGTTGACTAGACATCTTTATTTTATTTTAGTTGTTGTCGGATTGGTCCGACTGGATTATTATTGCTTTGGCATGTTATATTATTATTCAGAATTATTTATGTTAAGCCGAATTAATACTATTATTGGAAAGCATGTTATTTTAATTGCTGAATATTATAACTGCTAGATTTAGGCTGAAGTCTCGGTTGCCCCCGAGCATTGGTTTTCTGCAGGTTTATGTGTTTGTATGTTAATTGAAAGGCTAGCTACGAGTTTTGGTACTACATTACCCATACCCTAGCTCCGGTCGCGATTCATGAAAATGGGTCGTGACAAACCTGGTATCAGAGCTTTGGTTTCAAACCAAGGCCATTTGCTTGCTATGTGTTTACTCTGTTAAGTAAGGTTGTGTCTTAGGAACTACTGCGGATATAGGTTTATGTCATGTCTTTAAAAACGTCATCTTTTGATTTTTAAAATATTCTGCCTACACCAATAAAATTGCGTCGAGTCAGTCATTATATGTTGATTTGATGCTGTTAATTGTTAATGCTATTTCACTTGGGTGAATATTTTATTGCTGTTGATTTCTCGGGAAATCCTAATTGTTACTTGTTTTGTTCCATACTTGGGTATGAATTATGTGTTATTTAAATTGACTTTGTTCAATCCTTAGGATATGGACAACGATGTTCATACTCGTGCTCATGGTGCGGAAGAGCAAAAAGCTGTGGCTGATGATGCGATTTCCATGGAAGTCGATCAGAACGTACCACCAGTTCCGGCCAATGCTGGACGTGGTAGAGGTAGAGGTGCTGGCAGAGGTAGGGGTAGAGGTAGAGGAGCTGGGGCTGGTAGAGGTGGAGCTAGAGGACGTGGTGCAGCCGGTGATCAGGCACCGAATGTGCAGTAGACACCGAATGTACAGCAGGCAACGGAGGTGCAACAGGCACCGAATATGCAGGCGTTCGACTTCACTACTTTCTTGGCTGGTATTGTCGAGATGCAGAACAACCAGGCTCTTTTGCAGAATCAGTGTACTGTACTGGGTCAGTTAGCGCATCAATAGCAACCTCAGGCTGGTGATGTAGCTGGTATGGGTGGACTTGCTGGTGTCGGTCACATTCCGACAGACAGAGAGATGGTGATGACCTACACGAAGTTGAATCCGACTTCTTTTGATGGTACTAGGGATGCTCTTGACTTTTTGGAAGAGTTTGAGTACAATAGTCAGAGAATTCAAGCTACTGATCGTCAATCAGTGATGCTTGTGGAGATGTCGCTGAAGGGCCCACCTAAGGACTGGTTTCGCGATAACATCAGGCCAGAGATGTCTACATTGTCTTGGGCTAATTTTGTGACAAGGTTTAGAGGTTACTATCTACCCTTCTCTGTTACTGAGAATTTCAGAGATAATCTGCTAAATTTGAAGAAAGAGGATAGATCAGTGACAGACTACACTACAGAGTTTGTCTGTTTAGGGCGGTTTGCTACAGATCTACAGGGTGATCGAGGGCGAGTGAACGACCGCTATATTAGGGTTATGATCTGAGAGAGTCTGGTGATCTCCGCATTTACTTTTCTTCAGAGGTTCCATTTATTTTAGTAGAACTATCAACTATTTTATTCTTAGACCGCAGTAGTTGACTAGACGTCTTTATTTTATTTTAGTTGTTGTCGAATTGGTCCGACTGGATTATTATTGCTTTGGCATGTTATATTATTATTCAGAATTATTTATGTTAAGCTGAATTAATACTATTATTGGAAAGCATGTTATTTTAATTGCTGAATATTATAACTGCTAGATTTAGGCTGAAGTCTCGGTTGCCCCCGAGCATTGGTTTTCTGCAGGTTTATGTGTTTGTATGTTAATTGAAAAGCTAGCTACGGTTTTTGGTACTACATTAACCCATACCCTAGCGCAGGTCGCGATTCATGAAAATGGGTCGTGACAATAGTGATTTAAGCCAAACATTTAAAACGTTACGAAACCAATCCAAACGTTTAAAATGTTACGAAACAAATCCAACCGTTTATCTTTTTTAGCAATTTAAGCTAAATGTTTACAAACGTTACAAAATAAAACCAAATGTTTCACCTTTTTAGCGATTTAAGACAAACGTTCAAAACGTTCCGAAACCAATCCAAACGATTAAAACGTTAAGAAACAAATCTAAGCCAAACGTTTACAAACGTTACGAGACAAATCCAAACGTTCCAGCTTTTTAGCGATTTAAGCCAAACGTTTACAAACGTTACGACACAAATCCAAACGTTTCCCCAATTTAGTGATTTAAGCCAAACGTTTAAAATGTTACGAAACCAATAACAACGTATAAAACGTTACAAAATAAATTCAAACGTTTCCCCTTTTTAACGAATTAAGCCAACGTTTACAAACGTTACGAAAAAAATCTAAATGTTTTCCCTTTTTACCGATTTACGCAAAACAATTAAAAATGTTATGAATCCAATCTAAACGTTTAAAACGATACGAAATAAATCCAAACATTTCCCGTTTTTAGAGAATTAAGCCAAATTTTTACAAACATTACGAAACAAATCCAAACGTTTCACCTTTTTAGCGATTTAAGCCAAATGTTTACAAACGTTTCCCTTTTTTTTTATCAATTTAAGCCAAACGTTTAAAACGTTACGAAACCAAGCCAAACATTTCATTATCAATTTAAGCCAAAAGTTTAAAATGTTATGAAACCAATTTAAACATTTAAAACGTTAGGAAACAAATCCAAATGTTTCACCTTTTAAGCGTTCAAGCCAAACGTATACAAATGATACGAAACAAATCGAAGCGTTTCACGTTTTTAGCAATTTAAGCCAAACGTTTAAAACGTTATGAAGCAAATCCAAACTTTTAGAACTTTATGAAACAAAGCGATTTAAGCCAATTGTTTAAAACTTACGACACAAATACTAACGTTTCACCTTTTTAGCGATTTAAGCCAAACGTCTAAAACGTAAAGAAACAAATCCCAACGTTTCTCCTTTTCAGCGATTTAAGCCAAACGTTTAAAACTTTTCGAAACAAATCCAAATGTTTCAGCTTTTTAGGGATTTTAGCCAAACGTTTAAAACATTACGAAACCAATCCAGACGTTTAAAACGTTACAAAACAAATCCTAACGATTCACCATTTTAGCGAAATATGTCAAACGTTTAATACGTTACGAAACAAATCCTAACGTTTCATCTTTTTATCGATTTAAGCCAAACGTTTAAAATGTTACGAAACAAATCCAAACGTTTCACCTAGTGATCTTAGGCAAATGATTAAAACGTTACGAAACTAATCCAAATGTTTAAAACGTTACGAAACAAATCCAAGCGTTTCTCCTTTTTAGCGATTTATGCTAAATGTTTAAAAACGTTACAAAATAAATCGAAACATTTTCCCTCTTTTGCCATTTAAGCCAAACGTTTACAACGTTCGGAAACCAATCCAAACGTTTAAAACGTTACGGAACAAATCCAAATGTTTCACCTTTTCAGTGATTTAAACCAAACGTTTACAAACGTTACGAAAGAAATCCAAAAGTTTCACCTTTTTAGTGATTTAAGCCAAACATCTAAAACGTTACAAGACCATTATAATAATATAACACCTCAAAAAAGAATCCAAACGTTTCCCCTTTCTAGCGATTTAAGCCAAACATTTACAAACGTTATGAAGCAAATTCAAACGTTTCGCCTTTCTAGCGTTTTAAGCTAAACATTTAAAACGTCATGAAAACAATCCAAATGTTTAAAACATCACGAAACAAATCCAAACGTTTCACCTTTTTAGTGATTTAAGCCAAACGTTTACAAATGTTACGAAACAAATCTAAACGTTTCACCTATTTAGCGATTTAAACCAATTTTTTAAAATGCTAAGAAACCAATCCAAACGTTTAAAACTTAACAAAACAAATCCAAACGTTTCACGTTTTTACCGATTTAAGCCAAACATTTACAAATATCACGAAACAAATCCAAACGTTTCACCTTTTTAGCGATTTAACCCAAACGTTTAAATAGTTACGAAACAAATCCATATGTTTAAAATGTTACCAAATCAAATCCTAACATTTTACTTTTTTAGCGATTTAAGCCAAACGTTTAAAATGTTACGAAACAAATCCTAACGTTTCACCTTTTAGTGATTTAAGCCAAACGTTTAAAACGTTACGAAACAAATCCTAACGATTCACCTTGTTAGCAATTTAAGCTAAACGTTTAAAACATTTTGAACCAAATTTATATTTTTCACCTTTTCAGCGATTTAAGCCAAACGTTTAAAACGTTATGAAACCAATCCTAACGTTTCCCTTTTTTGCAATTTAAGCAAAACGTTTAAAATGTTATTAAACAAATCCAAATGTTTCACCTAGTGATTTAAGCCAAACGTTTAAAACGTTACAAAACCAATCCAAACATTTAAAACGTTACAAAACAAGTCCAAATATTTCTCCTTTTTAGCGATTTAAGCTTAACGTTTACACAAATTACCAAATAAAAACAAACGTTTCACCTTTTTAGGGATTTAAGCCAAACATTCAAAACGTTTAAAAAGTTCGGAAACAAATCCAAACGTTTCCCCTTTTTAGCAATTTATGCCAAACGTTTACAAACGTTACGAGACAAATACAAAGGTGTCACCTTTTTAGCAACATAAGCCAAACATTTACAAACGGTACAATACAAATCCAAACGTTTCACCTATTCAGTGATTTAAGCCAAACGTTTAGAACATTACTAAACCAATCCAAATGTTACGAAACAAATCCAAACGGTTCACCTTTTTAGCGATTTAAGCCAAACGTTTACAAAGGTTACGAAACAAATCCAAACGCTTCACCTTTTTACCGATTTCAGCCAAACATTTAAAACGTTATGAAAACAATTCAAACGTTTAAAATGTTACGAAACAAATCCAAACATTTCTATTTAATAGAGATTTATGCCAAATGCTTACTAACGTTACGAAATAAATCTTAACATTTCACCTTTTAGAGATTTACGCAAAACGTTTACAAAAGTTACGCAACAAACCCAAATGTTTCACCTTTTTAGAGATTTAAGCCAAATGTTTAAAACGTTACGAAACCAATCCAAACGTTGAAAACCTTACGAAACAAATCCAAACGTTTCCCCTTTTTAGTGATTTAAGCCAAACGTTTACAAACATTACGAAACAAATCCAAACGTTTCCCCCTTTTTAGCGATTTAAGCCAAACATTTAAACGTTACTAAACCAAACCAAACGTTTCCCCTTTTTAGCAATTTAACCCAAACGTTTAAAACGTTACGAAACCAATCCAAACGTTTAAAACGTCACAAAACAAATCCAAATGTTTTGCCTTTCTAGAAATTTAAGCCAAACGTTTACAAACAATATGAAGGAAATCTAAATGTTTCACCTTTTTAGGGATTTAAGCCAAACGCTTAAAACTTTACGAAATAAATCCAAATGTTTAAAACGTTATGAAACAATTCCAAACGTTTCCCCTTTTTAGCGATTTATGCTAAAAGTTTAAAAATGTTACAAAATATATCCAAACATTTCACCTTTTTTGCGATTTAAGCCAAATGTTTAAAACGTTACGAAACCAATCCAAGCGTTTTAAACGTTACGAAACAAATCCAAACATTTCACCTTTTTATCTATTTATACCAAACGTTTAACATGTTACGAAACCAATTTAAACGTTAAAACGTGAAAAAGAAAATCCAAAGGTTTCACCTTTCTAGCGATTTATGCCAAACGTTTAAAAACGTTGAAGCAAATCCAAACGTTTCTCCTTTCTAGCGTTTTTAGCCAAACATTTAAAAAGTTACGAAACCAATCGAAACGTCTAAAATGTCAGGAAACAAATTCAAATATTTCACCTTTTTAGCGACTTAAGCCAAACGTTTACTAACGTTACGAAACAAATCCAAACGTTTCACCTTTTTATCAATTTATGTCAAATGTTTAAAATGTTTCAAAACATATCCAAACGTTTAAAACGTTAAGAAACAAATCCAAACGTTTCTCCTTTTTAGCGATTTAAGACAAATGATTACAAACGTTATGAAACAAAATCCAAACATGTCACTATTTTAGCAATTTAAGCCAAACGTTTAAAATGTTACGAAACCAATACAAATATTTAAAAAGTTACGAAGCAAATGCAAAAGTTTCACGTTTTTAGCGATTTATGCCAAACGTTTACAAACGTTACGAAACAAATCCAAACGTTTCCCTTTTTTAGCGATTTAAGCCAAATTTTACGAACATTACGAAAGAAATCCAAATGTTTCACCTTTTTAGCGATTTACGCCAAGCGTTTAGAAAAGTTACGAAACAAATCCAAACATTTCACTTTTTTATCAATTTAAGCCAAACGTTTAAAACGTTACGAAACCAATCCAAACGTTTCACTTTTTTTTATCAATTTAAACCAAACGTTTAAAATGTTACAAAACCAATCCAAATATTTAAAACGTTACGATACAAATCCAAATGTTTCACCTTTTTAGCGATTTAAGCAAAACGTTTACAAATGTTACGAAACAAATCCAAACGTTTCCCCTTTTTTTATCAATTTAAGCCAAACGTTTAAAACGTTATAAAACTAATCCAAACGTTTAAAACTTTACGAAACAAATCCAAACGTTCCACCTTTTTTAGCGATTTACGCCAAACATTTACAAACGTTACGAAACAAATCCAAACGTTTTGCCTTTTTTAGCGATTTAAGTCACAAACGTTACGGAACAAATCCAAATGTTTGCCCTTTTTAGCGATTTAAGCCAAACATTTAAAACATTATGAAACCAATCCAAACGTTTCAAACGTTACGAAACAAATCCAAATGTTTCACCTTTGTAGCAATTTATGCCAAACTTTTACAAACGTTACGAAACAAATCCAAATGTTTCGCCTTTTTATCGATGTAAGCCAAATGTTTAAAACATTACGAGACTAATCCAAACGTTTAAAACATTATGAAACAAATCCAAAATTTTCACCTTATTAGCGATTTAAGCCAAATGTCTACAAACTTACGAAACAAATCCAAATGTTTCACCTTTTTAGCGATTTAAGCTAAACGTTTACAAATGTTACGAAATAAATCCAAACGTTTCTCCTTTTTAGCGATTTTATCCAAACGTTTAAATGTTATGAAACCAATCCAAACGCTTAAAACGTTACGAAATAAATCCAAACGTTTCACCTTTTTAGCGATTTAAGCCAATCGTTAGAAACGTTACGAAACAAATCCAAACGTTTCGCCTTTTTAACGATTTAAGCCAAACATTTAAAACGTTACGAAACCAATCCAAACGGCTAAAACATCATGAAACAAATCCAGACATTTCACCTTTTTAGTGATTTAAGCCAAACGTTCACAAATTTTACGAAACAAATCCAAACATTTCACCTTTTTAGCGATTTAAGCCAAACGTTTAACACGTTGCAAAACAAATCCAAACGTTTAAAATGTTACAAAACAAAGCAATTTAAGCCAAACGTTTAAAACGTTACAAAACCAAATCCTAACGTTTCACCTTTTTATCGATTTAAGCCAAACATTTAAAACATCACGAAACAAATCCTAACTTTTTATCTTTTCAGTGATTTAAGCCAAATGTTTAAAACGTTTCGAAACTAATCCAAATGTTTTACTTTTTTAGAAATTTAAGACAAACGTTTAAAACGTTACGAAACGAATCCTAACGTTTAAAACGTTACGAAACATATCCTAACATTTCACCTTTTTATTGATTTAAGCCAAACATTTAAAATGTTAAGAAACAAAGCTATACGTCTAACCTAGTGATTTAAGCAAAAACATTTAAAACGTTGCGAAACATAATTTAAATGTTTAAAATGTTACTAAACAAATCTAAACGTTTCTCCTTTTTAGCGATTTATGCTAAACGTTTCAAAATGTTACAAAATAAATCCAACCGTTTCACCCTTTTTAGCGATTTAAGGTAAATGTTTAAATCGTTCGGACACCAATCCCAACTTTGAAAATCTTACGAAACAAATCCAAACATTTCACCTTTTTAGCGATTTAAACCAAACGTTTACAAACGTTACAAAAAGAATTTAAGCGTTTATAACGTCAAAAAACAAATCCAAACGTTTCCCCTTTCTATCGATATAGGCCAAACGCTTACAAACATTACGAATCAAATCCAAACGTTTCGCCTTTCTAGCGATTTAAGCCAAACACTTAAAACGGTACGAAACTAATCCAAACGTTTAAAACGTCATGAAAAAAATCCAAACGTTTCACCTTTTTAGCAATTTAAGGTAAATGCTTACAAACGTTACGAAACAAATCTAAATGTTTCACCTTTTTAGCAAATTAAGCAAAACTTTAAAAACGCTATGAATCCAATCCAAACGTTTAAAACTTTACAAAACAAATCCAAATGTTTCACGTTTTTACTGATTAAAGCCAACCGTTTACAAATGTCACGAAACAAATTCAAACGTTTAACTTTTTTAGCGATTTAAGCCAAACTTTTAAAACGTTACAAAACAAATCCAAATGTTTAAAACGTTACGAAACAAATCCTAACGTTTCACCTTTTTAGCGATTTATGCTAAAAGTTTAAAAATGTTACAAAATATATCCAAACATTTCACCTTTTTAGCGATTTAAGCCAAATGTTTAAAACGTTACGAAACCAATCCAAGCGTTTTAAACGTCACGAAACAAATCTAAACATTTCACCTTTTTATCTATTGATACCAAACGTTTAACATGTTACGAAACCAATTTAAACGTTAAAACGTGAAAAAGAAAATCCAAAGGTTTCACCTTTCTAGCGATTTATGCCAAACGTTTAAAAACGTTGTGAAGCAAATCCAAACGTTTCTCCTTTCTAGAGTTTTTAGCCAAACATTTAAAACGTTACGAAACCAATCGAAACGTCTAAAATGTCAGGAAACAAATCCAAATATTTCACCTTTTTAGCGACTTAAGCCAAACGTTTACAAACATTACGAAACAAATCCAAACGTTTCACCTTTTTATCAATTTATGTCAAATGTTTAAAATGTTTCAAAACATATCCAAACGTTTAAAACGTTAAGAAACAAATCCAAACGTTTCTCCTTTTTAGAGATTTAAGACAAATGATTACAAATGTTATGAAACAAAATCCAAACATGTCACCATTTTAGCAATTTAAGCCAAACGTTTAAAACGTTACAAAACCAAATCCTAACGTTTCACCTTTTTATCGATTTAAGCCAAACATTTAAAACATCACGAAACAAATCCTAACTTTTTATCTTTTCAGTGATTTAAGCCAAATGTTTAAAACGTTTCGAAACTAATCCAAATGTTTTACTTTTTTAGAAATTTAAGACAAACGTTTAAAACGTTACGAAACGAATCCTAACGTTTAAAACGTTACGAAACATATCCTAACATTTCACCTTTTTATTGATTTAAGCCAAACATTTAAAATGTTAAGAAACAAAGCTATACGTCTAACATAGTGATTTAAGCAAAAACATTTAAAACGTTGCGAAACATAATTTAAATGTTTAAAATGTTACTAAACAAATCTAAACGTTTCTCCTTTTTAGCGATTTATGCTAAACGTTTCAAAATGTTACAAAATAAATCCAACCGTTTCACCCTTTTTAGCGATTTAAGGTAAATGTTTAAATCGTTCGGACACCAATCCCAACTTTGAAAATCTTACGAAACAAATCCAAACATTTCACCTTTTTAGCGATTTAAACCAAACGTTTACAAACGTTACAAAAAGAATTTAAGCGTTTATAACGTCAAAAAACAAATCCAAACGTTTCCCCTTTCTATCGATATAGGCCAAACGCTTACAAACATTACGAATCAAATCCAAACGTTTCGCCTTTCTAGCGATTTAAGCCAAACACTTAAAACGGTACGAAACTAATCAAAACGTTTAAAACGTCATGAAAAAAATCCAAACGTTTCACCTTTTTAGCAATTTAAGGTAAATGCTTACAAACGTTACGAAACAAATCTAAATGTTTCACCTTTTTAGCAAATTAAGCAAAACTTTAAAAACGCTATGAATCCAATCCAAACGTTTAAAACTTTACAAAACATATCCAAATGTTTCACGTTTTTACTGATTAAAGCCAACCGTTTACAAATGTCACGAAACAAATTCAAACGTTTAACTTTTTTAGCGATTTAAGCCAAAATTTTAAAACGTTACAAAACAAATCCAAATGTTTAAAACGTTACGAAACAAATTCTAACGTTTCACCTTTTTAGCGATTTATGCTAAAAGTTTAAAAATGTTACAAAATATATCCAAACATTTCACCTTTTTAGCGATTTAAGCCAAATGTTTAAAACGTTACGAAACCAATCCAAGCGTTTTAAACGTCACGAAACAAATCTAAAAATTTCACCCTTTTATCTATTTATACCAAACGTTTAACATGTTACGAAACCAATTTAAACGTTAAAACGTGAAAAAGAAAATCCAAAGGTTTCACCTTTCTAGCGATTTATGCCAAACGTTTAAAAACGTTGTGAAGCAAATCCAAACGTTTCGCCTTTCTAGCGTTTTTAGCCAAACATTTAAAACGTTACGAAACCAATCGAAACGTCTAAAATGTCAGGAAACAAATCCAAATATTTCACCTTTTTAGCGACTTAAGCCAAACGTTTACAAACGTTACGAAACAAATCCAAACGTTTCACCTTTTTATCAATTTATGTCAAATGTTTAAAATGTTTCAAAACATATCCAAACGTTTAAAAAGTTAAGAAAGAAATCCAAACGTTTCTCCTTTTTAGAGATTTAAGACAAATGATTACAAATGTTATGAAACAAAATCCAAACATGTCACCATTTTAGCAATTTAAGCCAAACGTTTAAAATGTTACGAAACCAATACAAATATTTAAAAAGTTACGAAGCAAATGCAAAAGTTTCACGTTTTTAGCGATTTATGCCAAACGTTTACAAACGTTACGAAACAAATCCAAATGTTTCGCCTTTTTATCGATGTAAGCCAAACGTTTAAAACATTACGAAACTAATCCAAACGTTTAAAACATTATGAAACAAATCCAAAATTTTCACCTTATTAGCGATTTAAGCCAAACGTCTACAAACTTACGAAACAAATCCAAATGTTTCACCTTTTTAGCGATTTAAGCTAAACGTTTACAAATGTTACAAAATAAATCCAAACGTTTCTCCTTTTTAGCGATTTTATCCAAACGTTTAAAATGTTATGAAACCAATGCTTAAAACGTTACGAAATAAATCCAAACGTTTCACCTTTTTAGCGATTTAAGCCAATCGTTAGAAACGTTTCGAAACAAATCCAAACGTTTCGCCTTTTTAACGATTTAAGCCAAACATTTAAAACGTTACGAAACCAATCCAAACGGCTAAAACATCATGAAACATATAAAGACATTTCACCTTTTTAGTGATTTAAGCCAAACGTTCACAAATTTTACGAAACAAATCCAAACATTTCACCTTTTTAGCGATTTAAGCCAAACGTTTAAAACGTTGCAAAACAAATCCAAACGTTTAAAATGTTACAAAACAAAGAAATTTAAGCCAAACGTTTAAAACGTTACAAAACCAAATCCTAACATTTCACCTTTTTTATCGATTTAAGCCAAACATTTAAAACATTACGAAACAAATCCTAACTTTTTATCTTTTCAGTGATTTAAGCCAAATGTTTAAAACGTTTCGAAACTAATCCAAATGTTTTACTTTTTTAGAAATTTAAGACAAACGTTTAAAACGTTACGAAACGAATCCTAACGTTTAAAACGTTATGAAACATATCCTAACATTTCACCTTTTTAGTAATTTAAGCCAAACATTTAATATGTTAAGAAACAAATCTAAACGTCTAACCTAGTGATTTAAGCAAAAACATTTAAAACGTTGCGAAACATAATTTAAATGTTTAAAATGTTACTAAACAAATCTAAACGTTTCTCCTTTTTAGCGATTTATGCTAAACGTTTCAAAACGTTACAAAATAAATCCAACCGTTTCACCTTTTTTAGCGATTTAAGGTAAATGTTTAAATCGTTCGGACACCAATCCCAACTTTGAAAATCTTACGAAACAAATCCAAACATTTCACCTTTTTAGCGATTTAAACCAAACATTTACAAACGTTACAAAAAGAATTTAAGCGTTTATAACGTCAAAAAACAAATCCAAACGTTTCCCCTTTCTATCGATATAGGCCAAACGCTTACAAACATTACGAATCAAATCCAAACGTTTCGCCTTTCTAGCAATTTAAGCCAAACACTTAAAACGTTACGAAACTAATCCAAACGTTTAAAACGTCATGAAAAAAATCCAAACGTTTCACCTTTTTAGCAATTTAAGGTAAATGCTTACAAACGTTACGAAACAAATCTAAATGTTTCACCTTTTTAGCAAATTAAGCAAAACTTTAAAAACGCTATGAATCCAATCCAAACATTTAAAACTTTACAAAACAAATCCAAATGTTTCACGTTTTTACTGATTAAAGCCAACCGTTTACAAATGTCACGAAACAAATTCAAACGTTTAACTTTTTTAGCGATTTAAGCCAAACTTTTAAAACGTTACAAAACAAATCCAAATGTTTAAAACGTTACGAAACAAATCCTAACGTTTCACCTTTTTAGCTATTTAAGCCAAACGTTAAAAACATTACGAAACAAATCCTAACGTTTTACCTTTTTAGCGATTTAAGACAAACGTTTAAAGCGTTGCGAAACAAAACCTAACAGTTCACCTTTTTAGCGATTTAAGCACAAATGTTTAAAACATTTCGAAACAAATCCAAATGTTTCACCATTTAGCGATTTCAGCCCAACGTTTAAAAGGTTACGAAACCAATCCAAAAATTTAAAACGTTACGAAACAAATCCTAACGTTTCACCTTTTTTGCGATTTAAGCAAATCGTTTAAAATGTTATGAAACAAATCCAAACGTTTCCCCTTGTGATTGAAGCCAAATGTTTAAAACTTTACGAAACCAATCCAAAAGTTTAAGACGTTACGAAACAAATCCAAATTTTCTCCTTTTTTGCGATTTAAGCTAAAAGTTTACAAACTTTACAAAATAAATCCAAACGTTTCACCTTTTTAACAATTTAAGCCAAACGTTCAAAACGTTCCGAAATCCAAATGTTTAAAACATTAAGAAACAAATCCAAAATTTCCACCTTTTTAGTCATTTAAGCCAAACGTTTACAAACGTTACGAGAGAAATCCAAATGTTTCACCTTTTTAGCGAGTTAAGCCAAACGTTTACATACGTTACGACACAAATCCAAACGTTTCACCTATTTAGTGATTTAAGCCAAACGTTTAAAACGTTACTAAACCAATCCAAACGTTTAAAACGTTACGAAACAAATCCAAATGTTTCCCATTTTTAGCTAATTAAGCCAAATGTTTACAAATGTTACGAAACAAATCCAAACGTTTCACCTTTTGATTGATTTGAGCATAAACATTTAAAATGTTACGAAACAAATTCAAACGTTTCACTTTTTATGAGATTTATGCCAAATGTTTGCAAACGTTACCAAACCAATCCAAACGTTTCACTTTTTAAGAGATTTATGCCAAATGTTAACAAACGCTACGAAACAAATCCAAACGTTTCACCTTTTTAGCGATTTAAGCCAAACGTTAAAATACGTTACGAATCAAATCCTAATGTTTCACCTTTTTAGTGATTTAAGGCAAAAGTTTAAAACATTAAGAAACCAAACCAATCGTTGAAAAAGTTATGAAAGAAATCCAAACGTTTCAGCTTTTTACCGATTTAAGCCAAACGCTTACAAACATTACGAAACAAATCTAAACGTTTCACCTTTTTAGCAATTTAAGCCAAACGATTAAAACGTTTTAATCCAGACGTTTCACCTTTTTAGCAATTTATGCCAAACGTTTAAAATGTTACGGAACCAATCCAAACGTTTAAAATGTCACGAAACAAATCCAAACGTTTCGCCTTTCTATAGATTTAAGTCAAATGTTTACAAACGATACGAAGCAAATCCAAAAGTTTTACCTTTTTAGCGATTTAAGAAAAATGTTTAAAATGTTATGAAACCAATCCAAACGTTTATAACATTACGAAACAAATCTAAATGTTTAATCGTTTTATTGATCTAAGCTAAACGTTTACAAACTTTACGAAACAAATCCAAATGTTTCATCTTTTTAGCAATATAAGCCAAACATTTAAAACGTTACGATACCAATCCAAAAGTTTAAAACATTATCAAATAAATCCTAACGTTTCACCTTTTTAGCGATTTAAGCCAAACGTTTACAAACGTTACGTAACAAATGTAAACGTTTCACCTTTTTAGCGATTTAAGCCAAATGTTTAACACGTTACGAAATCAATCCTAACGTTTCACCTTTTTAGCAATTTAGGCTAGACGTTTAAAACGTTACGAAACAAATCCAAACGTTTCACCTGTTTAGCGATATAAGCCAAACGATTAAAAAGTTATGAAACCAATCCAAACATTTAAAACTTTACGAAGCAAATCCAATTGTTTCACCTTTTCAACGATTTAATCGAAACATTTACAAACGTTACGAAACAAATCCAATTGTTTCACCTTTTTACCGATTTAAGCTAAACATTTACAAACTTTACGAAACAAATCCAAACGTTTCTCATTTTTAGCGATTGAAGCCAAACTTTTAAAAAGTTACGAAACATTAGGACTGGTTTCATAATGTTTTAAACGTTTTGCATAAATCGCTAAAAATGTGAAACATTCGGTTTTGTTTCGTAATGTTTGTAAACATTTCGCTTAAATCGTTAAAAAGGTGAAACGTTTGGATTTGTTTTGTAACGTTTGTAAACGTTTAGCTTCAATATCTATAAAGGGTGAAATGTTTGGATTTGTTTCGTAACGTTTTAAATGGAAACGTTTGGATTTTGGCTTTAATTGCTAAAAAGGGGAAACGTTTGGCTTAAATCGCTAAAAAGGTGAAACGTTTGGATTTGTTTCATAACGTTTTAAACTTTTTGGAGTTGTTTCGTAACGTTTAAAACGTTTTACTGTTTTAGCGATTTAAGCCAAACATTCAAAACGTTACGAAACCAATCCAAACATTTACAAATTTTACAAAAGAAAGCCAAACATTTCCCCTTTTTAGCGATTCAAGCCAAACGTTTACAAACGTTACGAAACAAATCCAAACGTTTCACCCTTTTAGCTATTATAGCCAAATATTTTAAACGTTACGAAACCAATCTAAACATTTAAAACGTCATGAAACACATCCAAACATTTCGCCTTTCTTGCAATTTAAGCCAAACGTTTACAAACGTTACGATGCGAATCGAAACGATTCACCTTTTTATCGTTTTAAGCCAAACATTTAAAACGTTACGAAACCAATCCAAACGTATAAAATGTTACGAAACAAATCCAAATGTTTCACCTTTTTAGCGATTTAAGCCAAATGTTTACAAACTTTACTAAATAAATCCAAATGTTTCACATTTTTAGCAATTTAAGCCAAACATTTACAAACGTTACAAAACAAAGCCAAACGTTTCACTTAGTGATTAAGTCAAACGTTTAAAACGTTACGAAACCAATCCAAATGTTTAAAACATTACAAAACTTATCAAAACATTTCTCCTTTTTAGCGAATTAAGCCAAATGCTTAAAATATTATGTAACAAATCTAAACGTTTAAAACAAAACAAATCGTAACGTTTTACCTTTTTAGCAATTTAAGCAAAACGTTTAAAACGTTACGAAAACAATCCAAACATTTCACCTTTTAGCGATTTAAGCGAAACATTTAAAATGTTACGAAACTAATCCAAACGTTTAAAACATTACAAAACAAATACTAACATTTCACCTTTTTTAGCGATTTAAGCCAATCGTTTACAAACGTTACGAAGCAAATCCAAACGTTTCACCTTTTTAGCGGTTTAAGCCAAACCTTAACACACGTTACGAAACTATTCCAAACGTTTGACCTTTTTAGCGATTTAAGCCAAACATTTAAAACGTTTCGAAACTAATCCTAACGTTTAAAATGTTACGAAACAAATCCAAACGTTTAACCTTTTTAGCGATTTAAGACAAACGTTTACAAACGTTACGAAGCAAATCCAAACGTTTCATCTTTTTAGAGATTTAAGCCAAACGTTATGAAACCAATCCAAACGTTTATAACGTTACAAAACAAATCCTAACGTTTCACCTTTTTAGCGATTTAAACCAAACGTTTACAAATGTTACGAAACAAATCCAAATGTTTCCCCTTTTTAGCGATTTAAGCCAAAAGTTTAAAATGTTACAAAACCAATACAAAAGTTAAAAACGTTACGAAACAAATCCAAACGTTTCAACTTTTTAGCGATTTAAGCCACACGTTTACAAATATTACGAAACCAAAATCGTAACGAATTAAAACCAAACGTTTCACCTTTTCAGTGATTTAAGCCAAATGTTTACAACGTTATGAAAAAAATCCAAAAGTTTAAAACATTACGAAACAAATCCTAACGTTTCACATTTTTAGCAATTTAAGCCAAACGTTTACAAACATTACGAAACAGATCCAAACGTTTCACCTTTTTAGCGATTTAAGCTAAACGTTTAAAACGCTACGAAACAATTCCTAACGTTTAAAACATTACGAAACAAATCCCAACGTTTCACCTTTTTAGCAATTTAAGCCAAACGTTTACAAACATTACAAAACAAATCCAAACATTTTACATTTTTAGCGATTTAAGCCAAACGTTTACAACATTACAAAACCAATACAAAAGTTTAAAACATTACGAAACAAATCCAAACGTTTCACCTTTTTAGCGATTTAAGCCAAACATTTAAAACGTTACGAACTAATCCAAACTTTTAAAACGTTACGTAGCAAATCCAAACGTTTCACCTTTTTTGCAATTTAAGCCTAACGTTTACAAACGTCACGAAACAAATCCAAACGTTTCACCTTTTTAGCTGATATAGCCAAATGTTTTAAACGTTACGAAACCAATCCAAACATTTAAAATGTCATGAAACACATCCAAACATTTCACCTTTCTTGCAATTCAAGCCGAACGTTTACAAACGTTACGGTGCGAATCCAAACGATTCAACTTTTTATCGTTTTAAGCCAAACATTTAAAACGTCACGAAACCAATCCAAACGTTTAAAACGTTACGAAACAAATCCAAATGTTTCACCTTTTTAGCGATTTAAGCCAAACGTTTACAAACTTTACGAAATAAATCCAAATGTTTCACCTTTTTAGCAATTTATGCCAAACGTTTACAAACGTTACAAAACAAAACCAAACGTTTCACTTTGTGATTTAAGCCAAACGTTTAAAACGTTACGAAACCAATCCAAATGTTTAAAACATTATTCCAAACATTTCTCCTTTTTAGCGATTTAAGTCAAATGTTAAAAATATTACGAAACAAATCCAAACGTTTAAAACGAAACAAATCATAACGTTTTACCTTTATCGCAATATAAGCGAAACGTTAAAAACGTTACGAACACAATCCAAACGTTTCAACTTTTAGCAATTTAAGCAAAACATTTAAAATGTTACGAAACTAATCCAAATATTTAAAACGTTACAAAACAAAACCTAACATTTCACCTTTTTTAGAGACTGAAACCAATCGTTTACAAACGTTACGAAACAAAACCTAACATTTCACCTTTATTAGAGATTGAAACCAATCGTTTACAAACGTTACGAAACAAATCAAAACGTTTCATTTTTTTAGCGGTTTAAGCTAAACGTTAACAAACGTTACAAAACAAATCCAAACGTTTCACCTTTTTAGTGATTTAAGCCAAACATTTAAAACGTTATGAAACTAATCCTAACGTTTAAAATGTTACGAAACAAATCATAACATTTAACCTTTTTAGCGATTTAAGAAAAACGTTTACAAACGTTACGAAGCAAATCCAAACGTTTCATCTTTTTAGATATTTAAGCAAAACGTTTAAAATGTTACGAAACCAATCCAAACGTTTATAACGTTACAAAACAAATCCTAATGTTTCACCTTTTTAGCGATTTAAACCAAACATTTACAAACGTTACGAAACAAATCCAAACGTTTCACCTTTTAAGCGATTTAAGCCACACGTTTACAAATGTTATGGAACCAAAATCGTAACGAAATAAAACCGAACGTTTCACCTTTTCAGCGATTTAAGCCAAACGTTTACAACGTTACGAAACAAATCCAAACTTTTAAAATGTTACGAAACAAATCCTAACGTTTCACCTTTTTAGCGATTTAAGCCAAACGTTTACAAACATTACGAAATGAATCCAAACGTTTCACCTTTTTAGCGATTTAAGCCAAACTTTTAAAACGTTACGAAACCAATCCAAATGTTTAAAACATTACGAAACAAATCTTAACGTTTCACCTATTCAGCGATTTAAGCCAAACGTTTATAAACATTACAAAACAAATCCAAACATTTCACCTTTTTAGCAATTTAAGCCAAACGTTTAAAATGTTACGAAACAAATCCAAACGTTTAAAACATTAAGAAACAAATCTTAACGTTTCACATTTTTAACGATTGAATCCAAATATTATGAAACCAATTCAAACGTTTAAAACATTACAAAACAAATCCAAATGTTTCAGATTTTTAGCGATCTAAGCCAAACGTTTACAAACGTTACGAAACAAATCCAAACATTTCACCTTTTTATCGATTTAAGCCAAACGTTTACAAACATTCTGAAACAAATCGAAACGTTTAACACTTTTAGCGATATAAGCCTAACGTTTACAAACATTACAAAACAAATCCAATCGCTTCATATTTTTAGCGATTGAAGACAAACGTTGACAAACGTTACGAAACAAATCCAAACGTTTCACCTTTTTAGCGATTTAAGCCAAACGTTTACAAACATTACGAAACAAATCCAAACGTTTCCCCTTTTTAGAGATTTAAGCCAATCGTTTAAAACTTTACGAAACAAATCCAAACATTTCCTATTTTTAGCAATTTAATCCAATCGTTTACAAAAGTTACGAAACAAATCGAAACGTTTCACATTTTTAGCGATTTAAGCCAAACGTTACAAAACCAATCCAAACGTTTAAAATGTTACCAAACAAATCCAAACGTTTCACCTTTTAGCGATTTAAGCCAAAAGTTTAAAACGTTACAAAACCAATCCAAACGTTTAAAACGTTACGAAACAAATCCATACGTTTCCCCTTATTTAGCAATTTAAGCGAAACATTTACAAACGTTACAAAACGAATCCACACTATTCACATTTTTAGCGATATAAGCCGAACGTTTAAAATGTTATGAAACAAATCCAAACGTTTAAAATGTTACGAAACAAATCCTAAGGTTTATAATTTTTAACGATTTAATCCAAAAGTTATGAAACTAATCCAAACGTTACAAATATTACAAAATAAATCTAAACGTTTCACATTTTTAGGGATTTAAGCCAAAAGTTTCCAAAAGTTACGAAACAAATCCAAACTTTTCACCTTTTTATCGATTTAAACCAAACGTTTACAAACGTTATGAAACAAATCCAAACGTTTCCCATTTTTATCGATTTAAGCAAAATGTTAACAAACATTACGAAACTAATCCAAACGTTTCATATTTTTAGCGATTGAAGCCAAACGTTTACAAACGTTATGAAAATAATCCAAAAGTTTCACCTTTTTTGCGATTTAAGCCAAACGTTTAAAACATTACTAAACAAATACAAACGTTTATAAACGTTATGAAACAAATCCAAACGTTTCACCTTTTTAGCGATATAAGCCAAACTTTTAAAACGTTTACAAACAAATCCAAACGTTTTAGTTTTTTAGCGATTTAAGCCAACAGTTACGAAACCAATTTAAATGTTTTGAATGTTACCAAACAAATCCAAACTTTTCAACTTTTAGCAATTTAAGACAAGAGTTTAAAACGTTTGACCTATGGAGATAGGGGTTTAACCTGTAAAGAAAGGAACCTACTGATGAAGGAGATGAATTCTTGATGAAGTTAAGAGAGGTAAGGAACACATATACGGCTAGGGTTTATGAAACTTTAAGGGAATAAAGGGAGTTTAGATCGTGATGATTGTAGTTAGAGATTTTGGGGCCGAGATACACGGGGGAAAGGGCTTCAGAATCGTGCCTTAACACGATTCTGAAGCAGGTTTCGAACGAGACTTGCAGGTCTCGTTCGAGACCTGCCAGAATTGTGAAGTCTCGAACGAGACTTCCAATTCTCGTCCGAGATCGATCCAAACCAGGTCTCGTTTGAGACCTTTGGTCAAACGAGGCCTGGTTCAACCTAATACTGGTCGAAACATGCCCAACCCAGACTTGAATCAAACCAAACTCGAATTAAATCACAAAACAATTTTAAATTACGTAAACAACTAAAAATGTTACCGGAACTCGCAACTTAAATTTTAAAATTTTTTACGGGTAATTACATTAAGCCAAACGTTTACAAACGTTACGAAACAAATTCAAACATTTTCCCTGTTTAGCGATAGAAGCCAAACATTTATAAACTTTACGAAACAAATCAAAATGTTTCAACTTTTTTGCAATTTAAGCCAAACGTTTACAAAAGTTACGAAACAAATCCAAATGTTTGGTATTTATAGCGATTTAAGCCAAATGTTTACAAACATTACGAAACAAAACCAAATGTTTCACCTTTTTAGCAATTTTAGAAAAACGTTTTCAAACGTTATGAAACAAATCCAAACGTTTCAAACTTTTAGCGCTATAAGCCAAACATTTACAAACGTTAAGAAACAAAACCAAACGTTTTGCATTTGTAGCGATTTAAGCCAAACATTTAAAACGTTACGAAACAAAACCAAACGTTTCACCTCTTTAGCGATTGAAGCCAAACGTATACAAACGTTACAAAACAAAACCAAACGCTTCAACTTTTTAGAAATTTAAGCCAAGCGTTTACAAATGTTACGAAACAAATCCAAACGAGTCATATTTTTAGCGATTTAAGCCTCACGTTTAAAAACGTTACGAAACAAAACCAAACGTTCAACCTTTTTAGCAATTTATGCCAAACGTTTACAAACTTTACAAAACCAAACCAAAGGTTTCACCTTTTTAGCAATTTAAGCCAAAGGTTTGCAAACGTTACGAAACATTTCTCCCCTTTAGCGATTTAAGCCAAACGTTTACAAACGTCACGAAACAAATCCAAACTTTTCACCTTTTTAGCGATTAAAGCCAAAAGATTAAAACATTATAAAACCAATCCTAACATTTAAAACGTTACGAAACAAATCCAAACGCACCTTTTAGCGATTTGAGCCAAACCCTTACAAACGTTACGAAACAAATCTAAACGTTTCACCTTTTGAGCGATTTAATCCAAACAATTAAAACATTACGAAACCAATCCAAACGTTTCAAACGTTACGAAATAAATCTAACTGTTTAACCCTTTTAGTGATTTAAGCCAAACATTTACAAACATTACGAAACAAATCCAAATGTTTCACCATTTGAGCGATTTAAGTCAAACATTTACAAACAATACGAAACAAAACCAAACGTTCCCGTTTTTAGTTATTTAAGACAAACATTTACAAACGTTACGAAACAAACCAAAGGTTTCACCTATATTGCGATTCAATCGAAACGTTTACAAATGTTACGAAACAAATCAAAACGTTTCCCCTTTTTTGCGATATAAGCCAAACATTTAGAAACGTTATGAAACAAAGCCAAATGTTTATAAGCGTTACGAAACAAATCCAAACGTTTCACTTTTTTAGCGATTTAAGCTAAACGTTTACAAACGTTACGAAACAAATCCAAACGTTTCACCTATTTAGCGATTTAAACCAAATGTTTATAAACGTTACGAAACTAATCAAACCTTTCACCTTTTTAGCGATTTAAGCCAAACATTTAAGACATTACGAAACCAATCTAAATGATTACAACATTACAAAACTAATCCAAACGTGTCACCTTTTTAGCGATTTAAGCCAAACGTTTACAAATGTTACAAAACAAATCCAAACGTTTTGCATTTTTAGCGATTTAAGCCAAACATTTAAAACGTTACGAAACAAAACCAAACGTTTCACCTTTTTAGCGATTGAAGCCAAACGTATACACACGTTAAAAAACAAAACCAAACATTTCAACTTTTTAGAAATTTAAGCCAAACGCTTACAAACGTTACGAAAAAATCCAAACGTTTCAACTTTTGAGCGATTTAAGCCAAACAATTAAAACATTACGAAAACAATCCAAACGTTTAAAAAGTTAAGAAATAAATCCAAATAATTGACTTTTTTAGCCATTTATGCCAAATGTTTACAAACGTTACGAAACAAATCCAAACGTTTCACCTTTTTAGAGATTTAAGCCAAACGCTTACAAACATTACGAAACAAATCCAAACGTTTCACCTTTTGAGGGATTTAATCCAAACAATTAAAACGTTATGAAATAAATCCAAACGTTTGCCTTTTTAGCGAATTAAGCCAAACGTTTACAAACGTTACAAAACAAATCCAAACGTTTCACCTTTTGAGCGATTTAAGCCAAATGTTTACAAACAATACGAAACAAAACCAAACGTTCCCGTTTTTAGTTATTTAAGCCAAACATTTAAAAACGTTACGAAACAAAACAAAGGTTTCACCTATTTAGCGATTTAAGCAAAACGTTTACAAACGTTATGAAACAAATCAAAACATTTCACATTTTAGCGATGTAAGCCAAAACGTTACCAAACAAATCCAAACGTTTCGCCTTTATAGCGATTCAAGCAAAACATTTACAAATGTTACAAAACAAATCCAAACGTTTCGCATTTTCAGCGATTTAAGCCAAACAATTAAAACATTACGAAACAAATCCAAACGTTTGACCTTTTTAGCGATTTAAGCAGAACGTTTACAAATGTAACGAATCAAATCCAAACGTTTCACCTTTTGAGCTATTTAAGGCAAACATTTACAAACAATACGAAACAAAACCAAACGTTCCCATTTTTAGTGATTTAAGTCAAACATTTACAAACGTTACGAAACAAACCAAAGGTTTCACCTATTTAGCGATTTAAGCAAAACGTTTACAAACGTTATGAAACAAATCCAAACGTTTCACATTTTACCGATATAAGCCAAACGTTAAGAAACAAATTCAAACGTTTCTCCTTTATAGCGATTCAATCCAAACATTTACAAATGTTCCGAAACAAATCCAAACGTTTTACCTTTTTAGCGGTTTAAACCAAATGTTTACAAACGCTACGAAAAGAAACCAAACATTACGAAACAAAAGAAAACGTTTCACATTTTTAGCGATATAAGCCAAACGTTTACAAACGTTACGAAATAAAACCAAACGTTTTAAATTTTTAGCAATTTAAGTCAAACGTTTACAAACATTACTAAACAAATCCAAACATTTGGTATTTTTAGCGATTTAAGCCAAATGTTTACAATTGTTACAAAACTAAACCATATGTTTCACCGTTTTACCGATATAAGACAAACGTTACGAAACTAATCCAAACGTTTCACATTTTTTAGCGATTTAAGCCAAACGTTACGAAACAAAACCAAACGTTTCAACTTTTTAGCGATTTAAGCATAACGTTTACAAACGTAATGAAACAAATCAAAACGATTGGCATTTTTTGCGATTTAAGCCAAAGGTTTACAAACGTTGCAAAACAAAACCAAACGTTTCACCTTTTTAGCGATTTAAGCAAAACGTTTACAAACGTTATGAAACAAATTGAAACGTTTCACCATTTTAGTGATTTAAGCCAAACGTTTACAAATGTTACAAAACAAATCCAAAAGTTTTGCATTTTTAGCGATTTAAGCCAAACATTTAAAACGTTACGAAACAAAACCAAACGTTTCACCTTTTTAGCGATTGAAGCCAAACGTATACAAATGTTACAAAACAAAACCAAACGCTTCAACTTTTTAGAAATTTAAGCCAAGCGTTTACAAATGTTATGAAACAAATCCAAACGAGTCACATTTTTAGCTATTTAAGCCAAACGTTTACAACCGTTACGAAACAAAACCAAACTTTGCACCTTTTTAGCGATTTAAGCCAAACGTTTAAAAACGTTACGAAACAAAACCAAACGTTCAACCTTTTTAGCAATTTATGCCAAACGTTTACAAACTTTACGAAACCAAACCAAAGGTTTCACCTTTTTAGCAATTTAAGCCAAAGGTTTGCAAATGTTACGAAACGTTTCCCCTATTTAGCGATTTAAGCCAAACGTTTACAAATGTCACGAAACAAATCCAAACGTTTCACCTTTTTAGCGATTAAAGCCAAAAGTTTTAAACATTATAAAACCAATCCTAACATTTAAAACATTACGAAACAAATCCAAACGTTTCACCTTTTAGCGATTTGAGCCAAACACTCACAAACATTACGTAACAAATCTAAACGTTTCACCTTTTGAGCGATTTAATCCAAACAATTAAAACATTATGAAACCAATCCAAACGTTTAAAACGTTACGAAATAAATCCAAACGTTTAACCCTTTTAGCGATTTAAGCCAAACATTTACAAACATTACGAAAAAAAAACAAACGTTTCACCATTTGAGCGATTTAAGCCAAACATTTAAAAACAATACGAAACAAAACCAAACGTTCCCGTTTTTAGTTATTTAAGCCAAACATTTACAAACGTTACGAAACAACCAGAGGTTTCACCTATTTAGCGATATAAGCAAAACGTTTACAAACGATATGAAACAAATCTATACGTTTCACATTTTAGCGATATAAGCCAAACGTTACGAAACAAATCCAAACGTTTCGCCTTTATTGCGATTCAAGCCAAACGTTTATAAATGTTACGAAACAAATCAAAATGTTTCCTCTTTATTGCGATTTAAGTTAAACATTTAGAAACGTTATGAAACAAAGCCAAATGTTTATAAGCGTTACGAAACAAATCCAAACGTTTCACTTTTTTTGCGAGTTAAGCTAAACGTTTACAAACGTTATGAAACAAATCCAAATGTTTCACCTATTTAGCGATTTAAACCAAATGTTTATAAACGTTACGAAACTAATCAAACGTTTCACCTTTTTAGCGATTTAAGCCAAACATTTAAGACATTACGAAACCAATCTAAATGATTACAACGTTACAAAACTAATCCAAACGTTTCACCTTTTTAGCGATTTAAGCCAAACGTTTACAAATGTAACAAAACAAATCCAAACGTTTTGCATTTTTAGCGATTTAAGCCAAACATTTAAAACGTTACGAAACAAAACCAAACGTTTCACCTTTTTAGCGATTGAAGCCAAACGTATACAAACGTTACAAAACAAAACCAAACGTTTCAACTTTTTAGAAATTTAAGCCAAGCGTTTAGAAATGTTACGAAACAAATCCAAACGAGTCACATTTTTAGCAAACGTTTACAACCGTTACGAAAGAAAACCAAACTTTGCACCTTTTTAGCGATTTAAGCCCAACGTTTAAAAACATTACGAAACAAAACCAAACGTTCAACCTTTTTAGCAATTTATGCCAAACGTTTACAAACTTTACAAAACCAAACCAAAGGTTTCACCTTTTTAGCAATTTAAGCCAAAGGTTTGCAAACGTTACGAAACATTTCCCCTATTTAGCGATTTAAGCCAAACGTTTACAAACGTCACGAAACAAATCCAAACTTTTCACCTTTTTAGCGATTAAAGCCAAAAGTTTAAAACATTATAAAACCAATCCTAACATTTAAAACATTACGAAACAAATCCAAACGTTTCACCTTTTAGCGATTTGAGCCAAACGCTTACAAACGTTACGAAACAAATCTAAACGTTTCACCTTTTGAGCGATTTAATCCAAACAATTAAAACATTACGAAACCAATCCAAACGTTTCAAACGTTACGAAATAAATCCAAACGTTTAACCCTTTTAGTGATTTAAGCCAAACATTTACAAACATTACGAAACAAATCCAAACGTTTCACCATTTGAGCGATTTAAGCCAAACATTTACAAACAATACGAAACAAAACCAAACGTTCCCGTTTTTAGTTATTTAAGACAAACATTTACAAACGTTACGAAACAAACCAAAGGTTTCACCTATTTAGCGATATAAGCAGAACGTTTACAAACGATAGGAAACAAATCCAAACGTTTCACATTTTAGCGATATAAGCCAAACGTTAGGAAATAAATCCAAACGTTTCGCCTTTATTGCGATTCAAGCCAAACGTTTACAAATGTTACGAAACAAATCAAAACGTTTCCCCTTTATTGCGATTTAAGTTAAACATTTAGAAACGTTATGAAACAAAGCCAAATGTTTATAAGAGTTACGAAACAAATCCAAACGTTTCACTTTTTTAGCGAGTTAAGTTAAACGTTTACAAACGTTATGAAACAAATCCAAACGTTTCACCTATTTAGCGATTTAAACCAAACGTTTATAAACGTTACGAAACTAATCAAACGTTCCACCTTTTTAACGATTTAAGCCAAACATTTAAGACATTACGAAACCAATCTAAATGATTACAACGTTACAAAACTAATCCAAACGTTTCACCTTTTTAGCGATTTAAGCCAAACGTTTACAAATGTAACAAAACAAATCCAAACGGTTTGCATTTTTAGCGATTTAAGCCAAACATTTAAAACGTTACGAAAAAAACCAAATGTTTCACCTTTTTAGCGATTGAAGCCAAACGTATACAAACGTTACAAAAAAAAACCAAACGTTTCAAATTTTTAGAAATTTAAGCCAAGCGTTTACAAATGTTACGAAACAAATCCAAACGAGTCACATTTTTAGCAAACGTTTACAACTGTTACGAAATAAAACCAAACTTTGCATCTTTTTAGCGATTTAAGCCAAACGTTTAAAAAAGTTACGAAACAAAACAAAACGTTCAACCATTTTAGCAATTTATGCCAAACGTTTACCAACTTTACGAAACCAAACCAAAGGTTTCACCTTTTTAGCAATTTAAGCCAAAGGTTTGCAAATGTTACGAAACGTTTCCCCTATTAACGATTTAAGCCAAACGTTTACAGACGTCACGAAACAAATCCAAACGGTTAACCTTTTTAACGATTAAAGCCAAAAGTTTAAAACATTATAAAACCAATCCTAACATTTAAAACGTTATGCAACAAATCCAAACGTTTCACCTTTTAGCGATTTGAGTCAAACGTTTACAAACATTACGAAACAAATCTAAACGTTTCACCTTTTGAGCGATTTAATCCAAACAATTAAAACATTACGAAATTAATCCAAACGTTTAAACGTTACGAAATAAATCCAAACATTTAACCCTTTTAGTGATTTAAGCCAAACATTTACAAACATTACGAAACAAATCCAAACGTTTCACCATTTGAGCGATTTAAGCCAAACATTTACAAACAATAAGAAACAAAACCAAACATTCCCGTTTTTAGTTATTTAAACCAAACATTTACAAACGTTACGAAACAAATCCAAACGTTTCGCCTTTATTGCGATTCAATCCAAACGTTTACAAATGTTACAAAACAAATCAAAATGTTTCCTCTTTTTTGCGATATAAACCAAACATTTAGAAACGTTATGAAAAAAAGCCAAATGTTTATAAGCGTTACGAAACAAATCCAAACGTTTCACTTTTTTAGCGATTTAAGCTAAACGTTTACAAACGTTACGAAACAAATCCAAACGTTTCACCTATTTAGCGATTTAAACCAAACTTTTATAAACGTTATGAAACTAATCAAACATTTCACCTTTTTAGCGATTTAAGCCAAACATTTAAGACATTACGAAACCAATCTAAATGATTACAATGTTACAAAACTAATCCAAATGTTTCACCTTTTTAGAGATTTAAGCCAAACGTTTACAAATGTTAAAAAAAATCCAAACGTTTTGCATTTTTAGCGATTTAAGCCAAACGTTTAATAACGTTACGAAACAAAACCAAACGTTCAACCTTTTTAGCAATTTATGCCAAACGTTTACAAACTTTACAAAACCAAACCAAAGGTTTCACCTTTTTAGCAATTTAAGCCAAAGGTTTGCAAACGTTACGAAACAAATCCAAACGTTTCACCTTTTGAGGGATTTAATCCAAACAATTAAAATGTTACGAAACCAATCCAAATGTTTAAAATGTTATGAAATAAATCAAAACGTTTGCCTTTTTAGCGAATTAAGCCAAACGTTTACAAACGTTACGAAACAAATCCAAACGTTTCACCTTTTGAGCGATTTAAGCCAAATGTTTACAAACAATACGAAACAAAACCAAACGTTCCCGTTTTTAGTTATTTAAGCCAAACATTTAAAAACGTTACGAAAGAAAACCAAACGTTTCAACTTTTTAGCGATTGAAGCCAAACGTATACAAACCTTAAAAAACAACACCAAACGTTTCAACTTTTTAGAAATTTAAGCCAAGCGTTTACAAATATTACGAAACAAATCTAAACGAGTCACATTTTTAGCAAACGTTTACAATCGTTACGAAACAAAACCAAACTTTGCACCTTTTTAGCGATTTAAGCCAAACGTTTAAAAACGTTACGAAACAAAACCAAACGTTCAACCTTTTTAGCAATTTATGCCAAACGTTTACAAACTTTACGAAACCAAACCAAAGATTTCACCTTTTTACCAATTTAAGCCAAAGGTTTGCAAACGTTACGAAACGTTTCCCCTATTTAGCGATTTAAGCCAAATGTTTACAAACGTCACGAAACAAATCCAAACGTTTCACCTATTTAGCGATTAAAGCCAAACGTTTAAAACATTATAAAATCAACCCTAACATTTAAAACGTTACGAAACAAATCCAAACGTTTCACCTTTTGAGAGATTTAATCCAAACAATTAAAACATTACGAAACCAATCCAAACGTTTAAAACGTTACGAAATAAATCCAAACGTTTAACCCTTTTAGCGATTTAAGCCAAATATTTACAAACATTACGAAACAAATCCAAACGTTTCACCATTTGAGCGATTTAAGCCAAACATTTACAAATAATACGAAACAAAACCAAAAGTTCATGTTTTTAGTTATTTAAGCCAAACATTTACAAACGTTATGAAACAAACCAAAGGTTTCACCTATTTAGCGATATAAGAAAAATGTTTACAAACGATAGGAAACAAATCCAAACCTTTCACATTTTAGCGATATAAGCCAAACGTTACGAAACAAATCCAAACGTTTCGCCTTTATTGCGATTCAATCCAAACGTTTACAAATGTTACGAAACAAATCAAAACGTTTCCCCTTTTTTGCGATTTAAGCCAAACATTTAGAAACGTTATGAAACAAAGCCAAATGTTTATAAGCGTTACGAAACAAATCCAAATGTTTCACCTTTTTAGCAATTTAAGCTAAACGTTTACAAACGTTACGAAACAAATCCAAACGTTTCACCTATTTAGCGATTTAAACCAAACGTTTATAAACGTTACGAAACTAATCAAACGTTTCACCTTTTTAGCGATTTAAGCCAAACATTTAAGACATTACTTTACCAATCTAGTACAACGTTACAAAACTAATCCAAACGTTTCACCTTTTTAGCGATTTAAGCCAAACAGTTACAAATGTTACAAAACAAATCCAAACGTTTTGCATTTTTAGTGATTTAAGCCAAACATTTAAAACCTTACAAAACAAAACCAAACATTTCACCTTTTTAGCGATTGAAGCCAAACGTATACAAACGTTACAAAACAAAACCAAACGTTTCAACTTTTTAGAAATTTAAGCCAAGCGTTTACAAATGTTACGAAACAAATCCAAACAAGTCACATTTTTAGCGATTTAAGCCAAACGTTTACAACCGTTACGAAACAAAACCAAACTTTGCACCTTTTTAGCGATTTAAGAGAACGTTTAAAAACATTACAAAAAAAAAACCAAACGTTCAACCTTTATAGCAATTTAGGTCAAATGTTTACAAACTTTACGAAACAAAACCAAACGTTTCAACTTTTGAGCAATTTAAGCCAAAGGTTTGCAAACGTTATGAAACGTTTCACCTATTTAGCGATTTAAGCCAAACGTTTACAAACGTCACGAAACAAATTGAAACGTTTCACCTTTTTAGCGATTAAAGCCAAAAGTTTAAAACGTTATAAAACCAATCCTAACATTTAAAACGTTACGAAACAAATCCAAACGTTTCACCTTTTTAGCGATCTAGGCCAAACGCTTACAAACGTTACGAAAAAAATCCAAACGTTTCAACTTTTGAGCGATTTAAGCCATACAATTAAAACATTACGAAAACAATCCAAACGTTTAAAACGTTAAGAAATAAATCCAAATAATTGACTTTTTTAGCCATTTAAGCCAAACGTTTACAAACGTTACGAAACAAATCCAAACGTTTCACCTTTTTAGCGATTTAAGCCAAACGCTTACAAACGTTACGAAACAAATCCAAACGTTTCACCTTTTGAGGGATTTAATCCAAACAATTAAAACGTTACGAAACCAATCCAAATGTTTAAACCGTTACGAAATAAATCCAAATGTTTGACCTTTTTAGCGATTTAAGCCAAACGTTTACAAACGTTACGAAACAAATCCAAACGTTTCACCTTTTGAGCGATTTAAGCCAAATGTTTACAAACAATACGAAACAAAACCAAACGTTCCCGTTTTTAGTTATTTAAGCCAAACATTTACAAACGTTACGAAACAAAACAAAGGTTTCACCTATTTAGCGATTTAAGCAAAACGTTTACAAACGTTATGAAACAAATCCAAACATTTCACATTTTAGCGATGTAAGCCAAACGTTACGAAACAAATCCAAACGTTTCGCCTTTATAGCGATTCAAGTAAAACATTTACAAATGTTACAAAACAAATCCAAACGTTTCGCATTTTCAGCGATTTAAGCCAAACAATTAAAACGTTACGAAACAAATCCAAACGTTTGACCTTTTTAGCGATTTAAGCAGAACGTTTACAAATGTAACGAATCAAATCCAAACGTTTCACCTTTTGAGCGATTTAAGGCAAACATTTACAAACAATACGAAACAAAACCAAACGTTCCCGTTTTTAGTGATTTAAGTCAAACATTTACAAACGTTACGAAACAAACCAAAGGTTTCACCTATTTAGCGATTTAAGCAAAACGTTTACAAACGTAATGAAACAAATCCAAACGTTTCACATTTTAGCGATATAAGCCAAACGTTAAGAAACAAATCCAAACGTTTCTCCTTTATAGCGATTCAATCCAAACGTTTACAAATGTTCCGAAACAAATCCAAACGTTTTGCCTTTTTAGCGGTTTTAACCAAATGTTTAAAAACGCTACGAAAAGAAACCAAACATTACGAAACAAAAGAAAACGTTTCACATTTTTAGCGATATAAGCCAAACGTTTACAAACGTTACGAAATAAAACCAAACGTTTTAAATTTTTAGCAATTTAAGTTAAACGTTTCCAAACATTACTAAACAAATCCAAACATTTGGTATTTTTAGCGATTTAAGCCAAATGTTTACAAATGTTACGAAACTAAACCATATGTTTCACCGTTTTAGCGATTTAAGACAAACGTTTACAAACGTTACGAAACTAATCCAAACGTTTCACATTTTTTAGCGATTTAAGCCAAACGTTTCCAAACGTTACGAAACAAAACCAAACGTTTCAACTTTTTAGCGATTTAAGCATAACGTTTACAAACGTAATGAAACAAATCAAAACGTTTGGCATTTTTAGCGATTTAAGCCAAAGGTTTACAAATGTTGCAAAACAAAACCAAACGTTTCACCTTTTTAGCGATTTAAGCCAAACGTTTACAAACGTTACGAAACAAATCCAAATGTTTTTTCCTTTTTAGCGATTTAAGCCAAACGTTTACAAACGTTACAAAACAAATAAAAACGTTTCACCTTTTTAGCGATTGAAGCCAAACGTTTACAAACGTTACGAAACAAAACCAAACGTTTCACCTTTTTAGCGATATATGCCAAACAATTACAAACATTACGAAATAAATCCAAATGTTTCACCTTTTTAGCGATTTAAGTAAAACGTTTAAAACGTTACGAAACCTATCCAAATGTTTGAAACGTTATGAAACAAATCCAAACGTTTCACCTTTTTAGCGATTTAAGCCAAACGTTTACAAACGTTACAAAACAAATCTAAACATTTCAACATTTTAGCGATTGAAGCCATAGGTTTACAAACTTTAGGAAACAAAAGCAAACGTTTCACCTTTTTAGCAATTTAAGCCAAACGTTTACAAACATTACGAAACAAATCCAAACGTTTCGATTTTTTAGCGATTTAAGCCAAACGTTTAAAATGTTACGAAACCAATCCAACCGTTTAACACGTTAGGAAACAAATCCAAACATTTCACCATTGTAGCGATTTAAGCCAAACGTTTAAACCGTTACGAAACCAATCCAAACGTTACGAAACGTTTCACCAATTTATTTATTTAAGCGAGACGTTTACAAACGTCAAGAAAATAAAACCAAACGTTTCACCATTTTAGCAAATTAAGCCAAACGTTACAAAACAAATCCAAACGTCTCCCCTTTTTTTTACGCCAAACATTAGAAACATTACGAAAAAAAAAAACAAATGTTTAAAACGTTACGATATAAATCCAAACATTTCACCTTTTTAGCGATTTAAGCCAAACTTTTACAAACGTTACGAAACAAATCCAAATGTTTTTTCCTTTTTAGGGATTGAAGCCAAACGGTTACAAACGTTACGAAACAAAACAAAACGTTTCACCTTTTTAGCGATTTAGGCCACATGATTACAAACGTTACAAAACAAATCTAAACGTTTCATATTTTTAGCGATTTAATCCAAACGATAACAAACGTTACGAAACAAATCCAAATGTTTCACCTATTTAGCGATTTAAACCAAACTCTTATAAACGTTACGAAAATTTTCAAACGTTTCACCTTTTTAGCTATTTAATCAAACATTTAAAACATTACAAAACCAATCCAAATTTTTAAAACGTAACGAAACAAATCCAAACGTTTTACCTTTTTAGCAATTTAAGCTAAACGTTTACAAACGTTACAAAACAAATCCTAATATTTAACATTTTTAGCGATTTAAGCCAAACATTTAAAACGTTACGAAACAAAACCAAACGTTTCAGCTTTTTATCAATTTAAGCCAAACGTTTACAAACATTACAAAACAAAGCCGAACGTTTACAAACATTACGAAACAAATCCAAACGAGTCACATTTTTTGCGATTTAAGCCAAACGTTTACAAATGTTACAAAATGAAATCAAACGTTTCGCCTTTTTAGCAATTTAAGCCAAACGTTTAAAAAAGTTACGACACATAACCAAACGTTTAACCTTTTTAGCAATTTAAGTCAAACGTTTACAAACGTTACAAAACAAAACGAAACGTTTCACCTTTTTAGCAATTTAAGCCAAAGATTAGCTAACGTTACAAAACATTTCACCTATTTAGCGATTTAAGCCAAATATTTACAAACGTCACGAAACAAATCCAAACGTTTCTCCTTTTTAGCAATTTAAGTCAAAAGTTTAAAATGGTAGAAAACCAATCCTAACGTTGAAAACGTTACGAAACAAATACAAATTTTTCACGTTTTGGGAGACCGAGTTGGATATGCGGAGTCGCTATCCTTTCCTATTTCCTTGAGGTACGAGAATTGGTTATTATGCGATTTTATGAGTTTGACTTGTGTTTGTGTTTTTTTGTGCTGTGTGTTTATTGTGTTAAATTCGAGGACAAATTTTTAATAAGTTGGGGAGAATGTAATATCTCGTGAAATTTTGAAATTAATTTTGCAAGTTTCGGTAATATTTTGAGTCGTTTACGTATTTGAAATTCGTCAGTAATATTTTGAGTCATTTACGTATTTGAAATTCGTCGGTAATATTTTGAGTCATTTATGTATTTGAAATTCATTGGGGAGTTCGACTTAAATTTGGTTTGATTTGGGTTTGGGTCTTTTAGATTCTTGGTACTATTAATGGTTTGGTTATTTTCTTTTATAAAAAAAATAGAATGTTAATATCCCTTGTTCACAGGTCTCGAACGAGACCTGTGCAATAAATGTTAAGGTCTGGTTCGAGACCATCATGTCTCGAACGTGGCCTTCATGATTTTTGAAGGGTCTCGTTCGAGACAACAGGTCTCGAACGAGACCTTAGTTCAAATTGGCTGGTCTCATTCGAGACCAACACCATTCCATCCAACCAGTTTGTGCACGACTCTTTTATCCCGAATTTCTCTCGATTCTTTCACTATTTTAAAACGTTTTCTAAACCTAAATTCATCCCCACACTTCATACTAACCCTAGCCGTCATTTTCCTTTACTTTTCTTAGAAGAAAAACGTTGCCATTCTCCTCTAAAACCTTGTTGAATATAGGTAAATGTTGTTCTTGAATTTCAGTTTTGCTCTTTTGCGCCACTTCCGTTTTTAATCAAATTTCACGTGCGTTTCAGAACCGAAATAAGTTCTGATTCTCTCCAGCGATAGTAGACTCATTAATCTTCGAGACCCAGCCTCGTTTTTGTGAAACAGTACGTTATCTTTTACGTTATAGCCGCTGCCGTTTATCGTTCTAATGTAATTCGCTGTTTTGAGTTCTAAATCATTCTCTTTGTGTTTTGATTCGTTCATAGCCGTTCCAAGATCGAATTCAGTTCTGTTTCTTCCCCGTGATAGTAGACTCATTCCTCTTCAACTTTTCTTTTCGCTTTTCGCCAAATGGTACGTAAATAAATCCGTTTTAGTCGCTGCCGTTTCATCGTTTTTACGTGTTATTTTGGTTCTACTTATTTGTATGTTTCTGCCTATTGGTGAAGATTGTTTAAATGAGTTTCTGCTATTCTTATGTTCGTTGGGTTTTTGTATTGAGATTGTTAATCGTTTGGTGTGATTAATAGCTTGTCGTTTTGATTTATCAATGACTGAATCCTTGGTTGTTCTTGAACCCGTTGTTGTTTCTGAGAATTGGAATTCATTGTTTGGATAGCTTGGGTTACGGAAATCTTCATAGGCTCTAGGTTCATTTATAACCTTGATTAAGTGATTGATTAATCTAAGATTGTGATAGATTGTTAAGGAGCTATGAGAAATTGAATGTTAGGTTGGTTAGGAATGGCGGGTTTATAGTTACCGTAAATAAGCAACTGAAATTGCATCTTTGAGTGTTAAATGAAGATGACGATGACGTGTCCTTATCCTATTGGTTATTTTGATTTACTTTTGGCTAAATGGTGGTTTCAGTTACTGAGTTTTTGTGTCTTAAATTTATTGATTCCTAAACTTATTTTTTAAATTGTTTTAATTGATTTGTGATTTTTAATTACGAAATTGATTTCGACTTATTAATTAGTAATTTAAATACCTTGGGCATAATATTTTTAAATTTAAACTAATATTAAATTCATTATAGTTATTTATGAGTTTATAAATTGACTTTATTAAAAAGGAATTGAGAATTTTATTTTAATTTGAAAGATTGTTAAATTAGCAATATTATTTTTTATACTTAAAAATAATATTTGATTATTAATTCATTAGACTAATGATTATTATTAATTGTTATTTAATTAATAATTTGAGATTTTGCCTTAGCGGGTTAAAGTGATATTCTAGCTTTAATTGGTTATTTAATTATTTGAAATATTTTGACTATAATTATAATTACTTGGGTTTCAAGCTATTGAGTTCTACTTTGATATTGATTAATATTTTATTAAATATTAAATTATAAACTGTGGTTTATAATTCTGGTTTTATGGTTGGGTCGCCCGACATGTGGGTTTAGCTTAGTAGTTTTAAGAAATTCGGTTAACCCACTATTTAAAAAATAGAATTATTTATTATTTAAATATTGTTTTAAATAATATTTTCGGATTGGATTTAAGTACGAACTCAATAGTCTTGTATTATTACAGGAATATAAATTATTTGAGAATTGTGTTTCTCTGTGATTCTATCTGGTTTATTAATTGTACTAGTCTTACGTGGTGTCTAGTATTCTTAGAGTTAGGGGTTGGAGCGATTTTTAACGTATGATTTATTTTTAGACTCTTCAATTACTCACGCTCCGGAGTCGAACTAGGGTTAGCTGTTTGCCGAAGTTTCACGTGGATAAGCAAGCAGTGAGTTTGTAATGCTATTTACCGCTTTATTAAGTACCGCAATTTATTTTAATATTATAAATGCTTTCGAACTGTTTTGAGACTGGGTGCACTGGTAAGTACTCTGGGAATCGGCAGACTAAAGTCTTGCTTACGCTGGTATATATATGACAAGGATTTTTTTCCCGTCCACTCTGGGTTTATCAGTATGCTATGTCATACTTACGCTGGGATCATTTTAATATTGTTTTCCATAATCATACTATATTAGTATAAAATGTTTTGATTTAAGGGTTTTAAACTTAATAAATGTAAATAGTATTGCGAACTCATCTCAGTATATCTGACCCCGTTGTTTTCCCAAATTTTCCAGGTTTATGATTTGAAAGCTGGTCCACTCCGATTATTTTGATTCCTCAGAGGTTTTATGTTATTTAAACTAGTTACTGTTTTCGAACTCTTAGACCACAGTATAACTAGTTTATATATTACTTTAGTTATTTCACATTGAAATTGTCGGTTTGTCCGATTGATTATTATTTGCATGTTTTACTCTGGATTATTTTATTATTATATTAAAGGCATGCTCTTGGGCATTTCAGTTATTTAAGTTATTTATATTAGAACTGTAAAATAAATTACTAGACTTAGGTTGGAGTTTCGGTTGCCCCCGAACAGTTTCTGCAGGTTAATGTGTTTGATTGATTTCCGCGAGGCTTGCTACAGGTTTTGGTACGACCATACCCATACCCTAGCGCCGGTCATGATTCATGAAATTGGGTCGTGATAGCTAGTGAGATATAGGTCCCTGGATAATTTTACCGAGTTACCTCGTATCTCAGAACTTATTATCAAATGTACAATAGTACAACTTATTCGTTACTTTTGGTTAGCGTTTCTGTACTTTATTTCTAGTTATATTGTTCCTTAATTGGACCATGACAAGCATATAATAAATAAGATCACACATCCATAAAACATACTCATATAAAGCATTTCATTCGTTTAGTAGTACATATCGTCATGTACTAAGTCTCTTAAGGTGCATATTGGGCGATATTCAAATACGTATTATGTTTACTTTCCCTTCCCCGTACTATCACTACTTGACTTATTTATTATATGTTTATGGTATTCTTAAAATGACATATTTTTGATAAACAAACATTCCAAAACATAACTAGCATAATACTTTTCAAACAAACAACTAACTTACGATCTAAATATAATATATATTATTCATATAGCCTTTAGTATATGAAAATACTTGGCTCTATGAATATCTACGAGTATTAAAGTGTAGTCACAGTGAACGCTATCCACCACAGCTATATATATAGATACGTCGATTGATTCCCCCGAATACTTGAACTCATCAATCTCGTAGTTTATCGAATCCACTATTACATCGAATCTCGTAGTTCATAATATGAAACCTTAGGTTTAGGACTAAACAAAAATTATGTTTTCTTGTTACACTTTGCTTTAAGGATTTCATACACTTTTGGGATTTAAAAGCCTAATTATTCTTAATCCAAGACATCTTTGATTATCCTTTTAATGCACTCAAATCACCCTCGACTGTACGATGCCACTACGGGTCAAAAAAGTCAAAGAGTTTCCAAACAAAATACTTATATGGCGACATAACAGACTGTGCGCTCGCACGGTCTGCTTGTGCGTTCCCACAGTCTCTTTTCAGGAGACTGTGTGTTCGCACAGACCTCGTGTGCGTGCGCACAGTCCTCATAAGGGAGACTGTGCGTTCGCGCACAGTGGCTGTGCGCTTGCACAACTTCTCTGTGAAGCGTACAGCCCTAAATCCTTCCTCTTGGGCCAAAACCGTCCTACTACAACGTCCAATTCCGCTATCGGAATGGGTTTAACATTCATATCCATCCAAAAACGTATTCAAGACACTTAATCCAATTCTAGAACGTTAGATTGATGAAACCGCACAAAACCCTAACTTCAATTATCAAATAATAACTTATAAATACCAAAATCAAATTCAAAATCAAGGTGATTACCTCAATTGATTCGAAAGAATCTCAAGAACTTCAGATTCGTTGAAGAATAAATAAATTTCAATGTATCCGTTAGTTGCCCTTGAATTACTATGCTTCGCACTTGATTTCCTTGAATTCTAAGCTTATTATCAGTTTGATTCGAATTTAAATGATACTTTGGTGAAACAATGGTATTTCTAGGGTTTTAGGACGAATTCTAGGGTCCTTGGAGCTTCAGGAACGAATAAAAATGAGTTTTGCCTCTTCTAGAACGTTCAGGGTCAAACGTATAGTCCCTATTGCCGACATATTAAGTGTGCGTTTGCACACCTTGAGTGTGCGTTCGCGCACTCCTTAAATTTCTGGGTGTACGTTCGCACACCTATTGTGTGCGTTCGCAAACTACTCAAAACTTGGCAGATTGAAATCTCCAACGGTCATTTTAGTGATTTACCTCTTAGGAACGCCTCTGTCAAATTTCATCTCGATCCAACGATTAAATTGGGAGAGATCGTTGTTTTACTAAACAGTGCCAGTGTGCAGGCAGCACCTGCACACTGTCCTAAAAACGTCTTCAAAATGCATCGGAACGATTTCGAATCAACTCCAATTTGAACATTCACTATGCCACTTCATATATGATTCATACATATTCATCTCACATTAAGAATGTACGGAATTCCAATCTATCCGTGATTAAATCATTGAGTGGCATGATCTCACATTTCGTTTCATTGCTTTGCTTAACATAAAACATTTCCATTTCCTTCAAATTACTAAATCTGTAATCCATATAACTTTGATTTCACTTAGCTCTTTATATATCACACGTGTTATGAAAAGATGCGGACAATTTACACGTCATACGTCAACAATTAATGTCACACAAGTATGGGGTATTACAGGCTTAAATCGCTAAAAAGGTGAAACGTTTGGTTTTATTTTGTAACGTTTTAAACGTTTGGCTTAAATAGCTAATAATGTGAAACGTTTGGATTTGTTTCGTTACGTTTGTAAACTTTTGGATTTGTTTCGTAACGTTTTAAACATTTTGATTTATTTCGTAACGTTTGTAAATGTTTCGATTTATTTCCTAACGTTTGTAAACGTTTGGCTTCAATCGCTAAAAGGTGAAACTCTTGGATTTGTTTGTAAACGTTTGGATTTTTTTTAACGTTTGAATTAGTTTTGTAAGGTTTTAAATGTTTGGCTTAAATTGATAAAAAGGTTAAACATTAGGTTTGTTTCGTAACGTTTTCAACGTTAGGATTTATTTCGTAACGTTTTAAACGTTTGGCTTAAATAGCTAAAAAGGTGAAACGTTTGAATTTGTTTCGTAACTTTTTAAACGTTTGGATTGGTTTTGTAACGTTTGTAAAAGTTTGGCATAAATCGCTAAATAGGTGAAACATTAGGATTTATTTCGTAATGTTTTAATCGTTTGGATTGGTTTCGTAACGTTTTAGACATTTGGCTTAAATCGCTAAAAAGGTGAAATGTTTGGATTTGTTTCGTAACGTTTGACATAAATCGCTAAAAAAATAAACGTTTGGTTTTGTTTCGTAACGTTTGTAAACGTTTAGTTTAAATCGCTAAAAGGGGAAAAACGTTTGGATTTGTTTCGTAACATTTGTAAACGTTTGGCTTAAATAATAAAAAGGTGAAACATTTGTTTTTGTTTTGTAACTTTTGAAATGTTTGGCTTAAATCGCTAGATATGTGAAAAGTTTGGATTTGTTTCGTAACTTTTGTAAACGTTTGGTTTAAATCGCTAAAAATGTGAAACGTTTGGATTTGTTTCGTAGCGGTTGTAAACGTTTGGCTTAAATCGCTAAAAAGGTGAAACTTTTTGTTTTGTTTCGTAATGTTTAAAACATTTGGACATTTGGATTGGTTTCATAAAGTTTTAAACGTTTGGCTTAAATCGCTAAAAAGGTGAAACGTTTCGATTTGTTTCGTAACGTTATTAAACGTTTCACTTATATCGCTAAAAAGGAAAAACGTTTGGCTTAAATCGCGAAAAAGGTGAAACATTTTGTTTTGTTTCGTAACGTTTAAATATTTGGATTGATTTGGTATCGCTTGTAAACGTTTGGTTTAAATTGATAAAAAGGTGAAACGTCCTTTTTAGCAATTTAAGGCAAACGTTTGCAAACGTTATGAAATCCAAACTTTTCACATTTTTAGCGATTTAAGCCAAACGTTTAAAACATTACAAAACCAATCCATACTTTTAAAACATTACGAAATTAATCCAGACATTTCACCTTTTTAGTAATAAAAAGCCAAACGTTTACAAACATTACATAACCAATCCAAACGTTTAAAACGTAACGAAACACATTCAAACGTTTTACCTTTTTAGCGATTTAAGCCAAACGTTTGGATTTGTTCCACAACGTTTGTAAACATTTAGCTTAAATCGCTAAAAAGGTGAAACGTTTGGATTTGTTTTGTACGTTTAAAACTTTACGAAACAAATCCAAACATTTCACATTTTTAGCGATTTAAGTCAAACGTTTAAAACGTTACAAAACCAATCCATATGTTTCCCCTTTTTAGCAATAAAAAGCCAAACGTTTACAAACGTTACATAACCAATCCAAACGTTTAAAACGTTACGAAACACATCCAAACGTTTGGCCTAAATCGCTAAAAAGGAGAAACGTTTGGCTAAAATTGCTAAAAAGGTGAAACGTTTTGTTTCGTATCGTTTTAAACATTTGGAATTGTTTTGCAACATTTGTAAACGATTGGCTTAAATGGGTAAAAAGGTGAAACGTAGAATTTGTTTCGTAACATTTTAAACGTTTGGATTTCTTTCGCAACGTGTTCAACGTTTGGCTTAAATCGTTAAAAAGGTGAAACATTTGGATTTGTTTCGTACGTTTGGAAATGTTTGGCTTAAATCGCTAAAAAGGTGAAACGTTTGGTTTTGTTCTGTAATGTTTGTAAACGTTTGGCTTCAATCGCTAAAAAGGGGAAACATTTGGATTTGTTTCGTACATTTATAGCGTTGAAATCCAAATGTTTCCCCTTTTTGGCGATTGAAGCCAAACTTGTACAAACGTTAGGTAACAAATCCAAACGTTTAAAAAGTTAAGAAACAAAGCCAACCGTTTCACCTTTTTAGCGATCTTAGCCAAATGTTTACAAACGTTACGAAACAAAACAAATGTTTCACCTTTTTAGCGATTTAAGCCAAACGTATAAAATGTTACGATACCAATCCAAACGTTACAAACATTACGAAACAAAACCAAACATTTCACCTTTGCAACTTAAGCAAAACATTTGCAAACGTTACAAAACCAATCTAGACGTTTAAAACGTTACGAAACAAATCCAAACGTTGCACCTTTTTAGGGATTTAAGGCAAACGTTTACAAACGTTACAAATAAACGTTTACAAAAGTTATGAAACAAACGTTTGGCTTAAATTGCTAAAAATGGGAAACATTTGGATTTGTTTCGTAACGTTTGTAAACGTTCCGTTTAAATTGCTAAAAAGGTGAAACGTTTGGATTTGTTTCTTAACGTTTGTAAACGTTTGGCTTAAATCCCTAAAAAGGTGAAACGTTTAGATTTGTTTCGTAACGTTCGTAACGTTTTAAACATTTCGATTGGTATCATATAGTTCGTAAACGTTTAGCTCTTAATTTGCTAAAAAGGTGAAACGTTTGGATTGGCTTCATAACGTTTACAAATGTTTGGCTTAAATTGCTAAAAAGGTGAAACGTTTGGATTTGTTTTGTAATGTTTTAAACGTTTGGATTTGTTTCCTAACGTTTTAAATGTTTAGCTTAAATCGCCAAAGAGGTGAAATGTTAGGATTTGTTTCGTGACGTTTTAGACGTTTGGATTTGTTTCGTAGCGTTTATAAACATTTGGCTTAAATGATGAAAGTGTAAATGTTTTGTTTTGTTTCGTAAACAAACTTTACGAAACAAATCCAAACATTTCTAAAATGGTGAAACGTTTGGATTTGTTTCGTAACGTTTGTAAATGTTTGGCATAAATTGCTAAAAATGGGAAACGTTTGGATTTTTTTCGTAACGTTTGTAAACGTTTCGCTTAAATTGCTAAAAAAGGTGGAACGTTAGGTTTTGTTTCGTAACATTTTGCTTAAATCGCTAAAAAGGTGAAACGTTTGGATTTGTTTCTTAATGTTTTAAATATTTGGATTGGTTTCGCAACGTTTTAAAAGTTTGGCTTAAATCACTAAAAAGGTGAAACATTTGGATTTGTTTTGTAACGTTTGTAAACGTTTGGCTTAAATCGCTAAAAAGGAGAAACGTTTGGATGTGTTTCGTAACGTTTGTAAACTTTTGGTTTAAATCGATAAAAAAGTGAAATGTTGGGATTTGTTTCGTAACGTTTTAAACGTTTGGATCGGTTTCTTAACGTTTTAAATGTTTGACTTAAATCGCTAAAAAGGTGAAACAGTTAGTTTTGTTTCGTAAAATTTTAAACGTTTGGCTTAAATCACTAAAAATGTGAAACATTTGGATTTATTTCGTGACGTTTGTTAACGTTTGGCTTAAATCGCTAAAAAGGTGAAATGTTTGGATTTGTTTCGTAACGTTTGTAAACGTTTGGCTTAAATCGCTAAAAAGGTGAATGTTTGGTTTTGTTTCGTAACGTTTGTAAATGTTTAGCTTCAATAGCCAAAAAGGTGAAACGTTTGAATTTGTTTCATAACGTTTGTAAACGTTCGGCCTAAATTTCTAAAGGGGAAACGTTTGGATTTGTTTCGTAACGTTTGTAAATAATTGGCTTAAATCGCTAAAAAGGTGAAACATTTAGATTTGTTTCGTAACGTTACTAAACGTTTGGCTTAAATCATTAAAAAGGTGAAGCATTTAGATTTGTTTCGTAACGTTTAAATTGCCAAAAAGGTGAGACATTTGGATTTGTTTCATAGTGTTTCAAACGTTTGGATTGGTTTGTAACATTTTAAATGTTTGGCATAAATCGCTAAACAGGGAAAATGTTTGGATTGGTTTCGTAATATTTGTATATGTTTGGCTTCAATGCTAAAAAGGTGAAACGTTTAGCTTAAATCGCTAAAAATGTGAAATCCAAACGTTTCACCTTTTTAGCGATTTAAGCCAAATATTACAAAACAAGCGTTACAAAACAAATCCAAACATTTCACCTTTTTAGCGATTTAAGCCAAACGTTTAACGTTATGAAACAAATCCAAACTTTTCACCTTTTTAGAGATTTAAACCAAACGTTTAAAACGTTACGAAACCAATCCAAACATTTAAACGTTTTAAACGTTTGGCTTAAATCTCTAAAAAGGTGAAACAAATTCAAACGCTACGAAACCAATCCAAACGTTTACAAACTTTGCCAAACAAATCCAAACATTTCACCTTTTCTGCGATCTAATCCAAACATTTAAAACGTTACGAAACAAATCCAAACATTTACAACATTACGAAACAAAACCAATTGTTTCACCTTTTTTAGCGATTTAATCCAAACGTTAACAAACGTTACGAAACAAATCCAAATGTTTCACCTTTTTAGCGATTTAAGCCAAACATTTAAAACGTTACGAAACCAATCCAAATGTTTAAAACGTTATGAAACAAATCCAAATGTTTCACCTTTTTAACGATTTAAGCCAAACGATAACAATTATTACGAAACAAATCCAAATGTTTCACCTATTTAGCAATTTAAGCCAACGTTTACAAATGTTAAAAAACGAATGCAAACGTTTCACCTTTTTAGCGATTTAAGCCAAACGTTTGTAAACGTTACATAACAAATCTAAACGTTTCACCTTTTTAGCGATTTGAGCCAAACGTTTAAAACGTTACGAAACCAATCCAAACGTTTAAAATATTATGAAACAAATCCAATTGTCACCTTGTTAGCAATTCCAGCCAAACGTTTAAAATGTTACGAATCAAATCCAAATGTTTGACTTAATAGGCGATTTAAGCAAAACGTTTACAAACATTACGAAAAAATCTGAACGATTCACCTTTTTAATGATTTAAGCCAAACGTTTAAAACATTACGAAACCAATCCAAAGGTTTAAAATGTTAAGAAACAAATCCAAACGTTTCACCTTTTTAGAGATTTAAGCTAAATGTTTGCAAACGTTACGAAACAAATCCAAATGTTTAAACTTTATAGTAATTTAAGCCAAACGTTTGAAACATTATGATACCAATTACGAACAAATACAAATGCTTCGCCTTTTTAGTGATTTAAGCCAAACGTTTAAAAACGTTAAGAAACAAATCCAAATGTTTCGCCTTTTTAGCGATTTTAATCAAACGTTTAAAACATTACAAAACCAATCCAAATGTTTAAAACGTTACAAAACAAATCTAAACGTTTCACCTTTTTAGCGATTTAAGCCTAACGTTTACAAACGTTACGAAACAAACCCAAACGTTTCACCTTTTAAGCGATTTATACCAAACGTTTAAAACGTTATGAAACCAATCCAAACGTTTAAGACGTTACGAAACAAAACCAAACGTTTAACCTTTTTAGCGATTTAAGCCAAACATTTACAAACATTACGAAACAAATCCAAACGTTTAACCTTTTTAGCAATTTTAGACAACGTTTAAAACGTTACAAAACAGATCCAAATGTTTAAAACATTACGAAATAGATCCTATGGTTTCCTCGTTTTAGCAATATAAATCAAACGTTTAAAACGTTACGAAGCAAATCCAAACTTTTCACCTTTCTAGTGATTTGAGCCAAACGTTTAAAATGTTACGAAACAAATCCTAGCGTTTCACCTTTTTAGCGATTTAAGCCAAACGTTTAAAACGTTACGAAACAAATCCTAAACATTTTTAGCAATTTAAGCCATACGTTTAAAACGTTACAAAACCAGTTCAGTCATTTAAAACGTTACGAAACAAATCCTAACGTTTCACCTTTTTAGAGTTCTAATACAAACGTTTATAACGTTACGAAACAAATCCTAATGTTTCATCTTATTAGCAATTTAAGCCAAAGGTTTAAAACGTTACGAAACAAATCGTAACATTTCACTTTTTTAGCGATTTAGGCCAAACGTTTAAAACAATACAAAACAAATCCTAACGTTTCACCTTTTTAGCAATTTAAGCCAACTGTTTAAAACGTTACGACACAAATCCAAGCGTTTAAAACGTTACAAAACAAATCCCGGGCGTTTCACTTTTTAGCGATTTAAGCCAAACATTTAAAACGTTACAAAAGAAATCCAAACGTTTTACCTTTTAAGCGAATTAAGCCAAACGTTTAATATGTTACGAAACAAATACAAACGTTTAAAACGTTACGAAACAAATCCTAATGTTTCACCTTTTTAGCGATTTAAGCCAAACATTTCCAAACGTTGCAAAACATATCCAAACCTTACACATTTTTAGCGATTTAAGCCAAAAGTTTAAAACGTTACAAAACCAATCCAAGCGTTTAAAACGTTACGAAACAAATCCAAACGTTTCACCTTTTTAGTGATATAAGCCAAACTTTTACAAACGTTATGAAACCAAAAACGTTACCAAACAAAACCCAACGTTTCACCTTTTTAGCGATTTAAGAAAAACGTTTCAAACATTACGAAACCAATCCATATATTTAACACGTTACGAAACAAATCCAAACGTTTCACCTTTTTATCGATTTAAGCCAAACGTTTAAAACGTTAAGAAACAAATCCTAACGCTTCACCCTTTTGCAATTTAAACCAAACGTTCAAAAACTTACGAAACAAATCCTAACTTTTCACCTTTTTAGCGATTTAAGTCTAACGTTTACAAACGTTACGAAACAAATCCTAACATTTCACCTTTTTAGTTATTTAAGCCAAACGTTTAAAACGCTATGAAACCAATCCAAACGTTTAAAACGTTACAAAACAAATCCAAACCGTTCACCTTTTTAGAGATTTAAGATAAACATTTACAAACATTACGAAATAAATCCAAATGTTTCACCTTTTTAGCTGTTTAAGCCAAACATTTAAAACGTTACGAAACCAATCCAAACATTTCCACTTTTTAGTGATTTAAGCCAAATGTTTAAAACGTTGCGAAATCAATCCAAACGTTTAAGACATTACGAAAAAAATCCAAATGTTTCACCTTTTTAGCGATTGAAGCCAAACGTTTACAAACATTACGAAAGAAATCCAAACATTTCACCTTTATAGAGATATAAGCCAAGATTTAAAACATTATGAAACCAATCCAAAGGTTTAAAACGTTAAGAAACAAATCCTAACGTTTCACCTTTTTAGCGATTTATGCCAAACGGTTTACAAAGATTACAAAATAAATCCAAGTGTTTCACCTTTTTAGCGATATAAGCCAAACGATTAAAATGTTATGAAACCAATCAAAGCGTTTAAAAAGTTATGAAATAAATTCTAACGTTTCACCTTTTTAGCGATTTAAGCCAAACGTTTAAAACTTTTGGAAACAAATCCTAACGTTTAACCTTTTTAGTGATTTAAGCCAAACCTTTAAAACGTTACGATACAAATCCTAACGTTTCACCTTTTTAGCGATTTAAGCCAAACGTTTATAAACGATATGAAACAAATCCAAACGTTTCACCTTATAAGTGATTTAAGCTAAACGTTTAAAAAGTTATGAAACCAATCCAAACGTTTAAAACGTTACAAAAAAAATCCAAACGTTTCACCTTTTTAGCGATTTAAGCCAAACGTTTACAAATGTTATGAAACAAATCCTAAAGTTTCACCTTTTTAGAGATTTAAGCCAAACTTTTTAAAACGTTACGAAACTAATCTAATCCTTTAAAACGTTACGAAACAAATCCAAACGTTTCAGCTTATTAGCGATTTAGGCCAAACATTTAAAACATTACGAAACAAATCCTAATTTTTTCTCTTTTAGCGATTTAAGCCAAATGTTTAAAATGATACGAAACAAATCCTAACGTTTCACCTTTTTAGCAATATAAGCCAAACGTTTAAAACGTTACGACACAAATCCAAACGTTTAAAACGTTACGAAAAAAATCCCTAACGTTTTACTTTTCATAATTTTTAAGCCAAACGTTTAACACGTTAAAAAAAATACAAAAATTTACATTTTTAGCGATTTAAGCCAAACTTTTATATGTTCCGAAACAAATCAAAACGTTTAAAACGTTATGAAAGAAATCCCAATGTTGCACCTTTTTAGCGATTTAAGACGAACATTTAAATTGTTACAAAACAAATACAAACTTTTCTCCTTTTTAGCGATTTAAGCCAAACGTTTCACATTTTTAGCAATTTAAGCCAAACATTTAAAACGTTGCGAAACTAATAAAGATGCTTAAAACGTTACGAAACAATTCCAAATGTTTCCCATTTTAGCGATTTAAGCCAAACGTTTACAATCATTACGAAACAAATCCAAACGTTTCCCCTTTTTAGCGATTTAAGCCAAACGTTTAAACGGTACGAAACCAATCCAAACGTTTAAAACGTTATGAAACCAATCCCAACGTTTCACCTTTTTAGCAATTTAAGCAAAACGTTTACAAACATTATGAAACGAATCCAATCGTTCCCAATTTAAGAGATTCAAGCCAAACGTTTACAAACGTTACGAAACAAATAAAAACGTTTCACCTTTTTAGCGATTTAAGCCAAACGTTTCAAACGTTACGAAACCAATCCAAACGTTTAAAATGTTACGAAACAAATAAAAATGTTTCACCTTTTTAGAGATTTAAGCTAAATGTTTACAAACGTTACGAAACAAATACAAATGTTTCACCTTTTTAGTCATATAAGCCAAACGTTTCACCTAATTAGCGATTTAAGCCAAACGTTTAAAACGTTACGAAACCAATCCAAACGTTTAAACGTTACGAAATAAATCCAAACGTTTTACCTTTTTGCGATTTAAGCCGAACATTTACAAACGTTACGAAACAAATCCAAACGTTTCACCTTTTTAGCAATTTAAACCAAACGTTTAAAATGTTATGAAACCAATCCAAACGTTTAAAATATTACGAAACAAAACCAAACGTTTACCCTTTTTAGCGATTTAAGCCAAACGTTTACCAACATTACGAAATAAATCCAAATGTTTAACCTTTTTAGAATTTTAAGACAAACGTTTAAAACGTTACGAATCCGATCCAAACGTTTAAAATTTTACGAAACAAATCCTCACGTTTCACCTTTTTAGCAATTTAAGCCAAACGTTTAAAACGTTACGAAAAAAATCCTAAGTTTTCACCTTTAAACGATTTAGGCTAAACGTTTAAAACGTTACGAAACAAATCCTAACGTTTCAACTTATTAGCGATTTAAGCAAAACGTTTAAAACATTACGAAACAAATCCAAACGTTTAAAACGTTACGAAATAAATCCTAACATTTCACCTTTTTAGCGATTTAAGTCGAACGTTTAAAATGTCATAAAACATATTCAAAAGTTTCCCCTTTTTAGCGATTTAAGCTAAACATTTAGAATGTCACGAAACAAATCCAAACGTTTCGCATTTTTAGCGATTAAAGCCAAACGTTTACAGACGTTTACGAAACAAATCAAAATGTTTCACCTTTTTAGCGATTATAGCCAAACATTTAAAATGTTACAAAACCAATCCAAATGTTTCACCTTTTTAGCGATTGAAGCCAAACATTTACATACATTACCAAACCAATCAAAACGTTTACAAACGTTGCTAAACAAATCCAAACGTTTCACCTTTTCTGCGATTTAATCCAAACATTTAAAACGTTACGAAACAAATCCAAACGTTTACAACATTACGAAACAAAACCAATTGTTTCACCTTTTTTAGCGATTTAAGCCAAACGTTAACAAACGTTACGAAACAAATCCAAATGTTTCACCTTTTAGCGATTTAAGCCAAACATTTAAAACGTTACGAAACCAATCCAAACGTTTAAAACGTTATGAAACAAATCAAAATGTTTCACCTTTTTAGCGATTTAAGCCAAACGATAACAATTATTACGAAACAAATCCAAATGTTTCACCTATTTAGCAATTTAAGCCAACGTTTACAAACGTTAAAAAACGAATGCAAACGTTTCACCTTTTTAGCGATTTAAGACAAACGTTTGTAAACGTTACATAACAAATCTAAACGTTTCACCTTTTTAGCGATTTGAGCAAAACGGTTAAAACGTTACGAAACCAATCCAAACGTTTAAAATATTACTAAACAAATCCAATTGTCACCTCGTTAGCGATTCAAGCCAAACGTTTAAAACGTTACGAATCAAATCCAAATGTTTCACTTAATAGGCGATTTAAGCAAAACATTTACAAACATTACGAAAAAAATCCGAACGATTCACCTTTTTAATGATTTAAGCCAAACGTTTAAAACATTACGAAACCAATCCAAAGGTTTAAAATGTTAAGAAACAAATCCAAACGTTTCACCTTTTTAGAGATTTAAGCTAAATGTTTGCAAACGTTACGAAACAAATTCAAATGTTTCAACTTTATAGTAATTTAAGCCAAACGTTTGAAACATTATGATACCAATTACGAACAAATACAAATGCTTCACCTTTTTAGTGATTTAAGTCAAACGTTTAAAAACGTTAAGAAACAAATCCAAATATTTCGCCTTTTTAGCGATTTCAATCAAACGTTTAAAACATTAGAAAACCAATCCAAATGTTTAAAACGTTACAAAACAAATCTAAACGCTTCACCTTTTTAGCGATTTAAGCCTAACGTTTACAAACGTTACGAAACAAACCCAAACGTTTCACCTTATTAGCGATTTAAACCAAACGTTTAAAACGTTATGAAACCAATCCAAACGTTTAAAACGTTACGAAACAAAACCAAACGTTTAACATTTTTAGCGATTTAAGCCAAACGTTTACAAACATTACGAAACAAATCCAAACGTTTAACCTTTTTAGCAATTTTAGACAACGTTTAAAACGTTACGAAACAAATCCTAACATTTCACCTTTATAGCGATTTAGGCCAAACGTTTAAAATGTTACAAAACAAATCCCAACGTTTCACCTTTTTAGCAATTTAAGCCAACTGTTTAAAACGTTATGACACAAATCCAAGCGTTTAAAACGTTACAAAACAAATCCACGGCGTTTCACTTTTTAGCGATTTAAGCCAAACATTTAAAACTTTACAAAAGAAATCCAAACGTTTTACCTTTCATGCGATTTAAGCCAAACGTTTAATATGGTACGAAACAAATACAAACGTTTAAAACGTTACGAAACAAATCCTAATGTTTCACCTTTTTAGCGATTTAAGCCAAACATTTCCAAACGTTGCAAAACATATCCAAACCTTTCACATTTTTAGCGATTTAAGCCAAAAGTTTAAAACGTTACAAAACCAATCCAAGCGTTTAAAACGTTACGAAACAAATCCAAACGTTTCACCTTTTTAGTGATTTAAGCCAAACTTTTACGAACGTTACGAAACCAAACACTTTACCAAACAAAACCCAACGTTTCACCTTTTTAGCGATTTAAGACAAACGTTTCAAACATTACGAAACCAATTCATATGTTTACCACGTTACGAAACAAATCCAAACGTTTCACCTTTTTATCGATTTAAGCCAAACGTTTAAAACGTTAAGAAACAAATCCTAACGCTTCATCCTTTTGCAATTTAAACCAAACGTTCAAAAACTTACGAAACAAATCCTAACTTTTCACCTTTTTAGCGATTTAAGTCTAACGTTTACAAACGTTACAAAACAAATCCTAACATTTCACCTTTTTAGTTATTTAAGCCAAACGTTTAAAACGCTATGAAACCAATCCAAACGTTTAAAACGTTACAAAACAAATCCAAACGGTTCACCTTTTTAGAGATTTAAGAAAAACATTTACAAACATTACGAAAGAAATCCAAATGTTTCACCTTTTTAGCTGTTTAAGCCAAACATTTAAAACGTTACGAAACCAATCCAAACATTTCCACTTTTTAGTGATTTAAGCCAAATGTTTAAAATGTTACGAAATCAATCCAAACGTTTAAAACATTACGAAAAAAATCCAAATGTTTTACCTTTTTAGCGATTGAAGCCAAACGTTTACAAACATTACGAAAGAAATCCAAACATTTCACCTTTTTAGCAATATATACCAAGATTTATTACATTATGAAACCAATCCAAAGGTCTAAAACGTTATGAAACAAGGATTAATTCTTAAAACAATCACGAACTTTACACGAAATTTCATTTTAATCATGAATTTTAAAAGTTGTCATTTAAAGGCACGAACTTTCATTTTGTTCAAATCTATCGCCAAAGTAAAATCCGGTGTATTTTATCGAACCAAAAATTCCTAATCCTATATACTCTAACTAAAAGATAATAAGATTTAATGTCGATTAATAATTTGGGTTTTTCATTAATGGTTAATTGAAGAATTTAGTCAACAAAAATACATTGAAATGATAGATTTGAAACAAAATGAAAGTTCGTGCCTTTAAATGGCAACTTTTAAAGTTCATGATTAAAATGAAACTTTATGTAAAGTTCGTGATTTTTTTAAAAATTAACCCAAGAAACAAATCGTAACGTTTCACCTTTTTAGCGATTTATGCCAAACGGTTTACAAAGGTTACAAAATAAATCCAAGCGTTTCACCTTTTTAGCGATATAAGTCAAACGATTAAAATGTTATGAAACCAATCCAAACGTTTAAAAGTTATGAAATAAATCCTAACGTTTCACCTTTTTAGCGATTTAAGCCAAACGTTTAAAACTTTTGGAAACAAATCCTAACGTTTAACCTTTTTAGTGATTTAAGCCAAACCTTTAAAACGTTAAGAAACAAATCCTAACGTTTCACCTTTTTAGCGATTTAAGCCAAACGTTTACAAACGTTACGAAACAAATCCAAACGTTTCCCCTTATTAGTGATTTAAGCCAAACGATTAAAAAGTTACGAAACCAATCCAAACGTTTAAAACGTTACAAAACAAATCCAAATGTTTCACCTTTTTAGCGATTTAAGCCAAACGTTTACAAATGTTATGAAACAAATCCTAACGTTTCACCTTTTTAGAGATTTAAGCCAAACTTTTTAAAATGTTACGAAACAAATCTAATCCTTTAAAACGTTACGAAACAAATCCAAATGTTTCAGCTTATTAGCGATTTAGGCCAAACATTTAAAACGTTACGAAACAAATCCTAATTTTTTCCCTTTTAGCGATTTAAGCCAAATGTTTAAAATGATACGAAACAAATGCTAACGTTTCACCTTTTTAGCAATATAAGCCAAACGTTTAAAACGTTACGACACAAATCCAAACGTTTTAAACGTTACGAAAAAAATCCCTAACGTTTTACTTTTCAGAATTTTTAAGCCAAACGTTTAACACGTTAAATAACAAATACAAAAGTTTTACATTTTTAGCGATTTAAGCCAAAATTTTATATGTTCCGAAACAAATCAATACGTTTAAAACGTTATGAAACAAATCCTAATGTTGCACCTTTTTAGCGATTTAAGCCGAATATTTAAATTGTTACAAAACAAATACAAATGTTTCTCCTTTTTAGCGATTTAAGCCAAACGTTTCACATTTTTAGCAATTTAAGCCAAACATTTAAAACGTTGCGAAACTAATACAGACGCATAAAACGTTACGAAACAATTTGAAATGTTTCCCATTTTAGCGATTTAAGCCAAACAATTTACAATCATTACGAAACAAATCCAAACGTTTCCCCTTTTTAGCGATTTAAGCCAAACGTTTAAACGGTACGAAACCAATCCAAACGTTTAAAACGTTACGAAACCAATCCCAACGTTTCACCTTTTTAGCAATTTAAGCAAAACGTTTACAGACATTATGAAACGAATCCAATCGTTCCCAATTTAAGAGATTCAAGCCAAACGTTTACAAACATTACGAAACAAATCCAAACGTTTCACCTTTTTAGCGATTTAAGCCATACGTTTGGAACTTTACGAAACCAATCCAAACGTTTTAAACGTTACGAAACAAATCTAAACTTTTCACCTTTTTAGTGATTTAAGCCAAACGTTTAAAACATTACGTAACAAATCCAAACGTTTCACCACTTTAGCGATTTAAGCCAAACGTTTACAAACGTTAAGAAACAAATCCTAATGTTTCACCTTTTTAGCTATTTAAGCCAAACGTTTAAAATGTTACGAAACCAATCAAAACGTATAAAACGTTACGAAACAAATCCAATTGTTTCATCTTTCTAGAGATTTAAACTAAACGTTTGCAAACGTTACGAAACAAATCAAAACTTTTCACCTTTTTAGCGATTTAAGCGAAACGTTAAAAACATTTTGAAACCAATCCAAACGCTTAACATGTTATGAAACAAATCCAAATGTTTCACCTTTTTAGTGATATAAGCCTAACGTTTAAAAAAGTTACGAAACAAATCCAAATGTTTCAATTTTTTAGCGGTTAGGCCAAATGTTTAAAACGTTACGAAACCAATCCAAACGTTTATACACTACTAGAAATTCGCTGATTAGTGACGGATTTTAGCGACGGATGAAATCCGTCGTTAAAATTAATATTACCGACGGATTTAGCGACGGATTAAAAATCCGTCGCTAATTCCTAATAAAAATTGGCGGGAATCATCCCGCCAAATTTAGCGACGGAAATTCCGTCGCTAAAATTGGCGGTATGAATCCCGCCAATGAAAATTGCACTTTTAGCGACGGATTGTTGAATCCGTCGCTAAAAGTAAATAAATAGCGACGGATTGTTGAATCCGTCGCTAAAAGTTCTATTTTAAAAAAAAATAGTTAATAGAAAAAAATTTATTAAAAATTTATTATTAATTAAAAAATATTATTAACAAAATTATTTGAATTAAAAATATTAATGTAAAAAATATTTATATTAAAATGTGGGAGTAAAGTGTAAAAGCAATAATTTGTTGTTTTTATTTAAAATAATTATAAAAATAGTTATTAAAAATATTAAGTATAAAAAATAATTAGTATGAAAAAAATATATTTTATATCGTGGAACTAAATTGTGAGAGCAAATATTTGTTACTTTTAGTTATATTTAAATATAATATACATACATATATAACAAGAATATGAGCTGGTTAAAATGGAGTTACGCGTGGGGGAACTCCAAAGTTAATGAGCTTTGGATGGAGCAATGGAAGGATGGGTGACCTACTGGGAAGTTGGAAAATTTGCGGGTGGATGACAGTGTGTGGTCTATCGCGGGTGGTGGGTGACAGTGTGTGGTCTATCGCGGGTGGTTGGGTGACAGTATGTGGTCTATCGCGGGTGGTTGGGTTCGGTGGGCTACCGATTAAATAATATTATATTTTATGATTTTAATTTTTTTTTTTTTTTTAAAATTAGCGACGGATTCCGTCGCTAATTTTTTAATAATCCGTCGGTAAACTTTTTCTTCTGTCGCTAAAAAATTTTGCGACCAGATCCGTCGGTGATCCGTCGGCAAACACATTTGCCGACGGATTTTGGCTGTTTAGCGACGGAAATTTCCGTCGCTAAACAGCGAATTTCTAGTAGTGATAACGTTACAAAACAAATCAGAATATTTCACCTTTTTAGTGATATAAGCCAAACAAAACGTTACGAAACAAATCCTAACGTTTCACCAATTTAACGATTAAGCCAAACGTTTACAAACTTGACAAAACAAATCCTCACATTTAACCTTTTTAACTATTGAAGCCAAACGTTTAAAACGTTACAAAACCAATCCAATCGTTTAAAACGTACGAAACAAATCCAAACGTTTCACCTTTTTAGCGATTTAAACCAAACGTTTAAAACGTTATGAAACAAATCCTAACGTATCACCTTTTTAGCGATTTAAGCTAAACGTTGAAAACGTTACAAAACAAAACCCAACTTTTCACATTTTTAGCGATTTAAGCCAAACGTTTACAAATGTTACGAAATAAATCCTAACTTTTAACCTTTTTAGCGATTTAAGCCAAATGTTTAAAACGTTATGAAACCAATCCAAACGTTTAAAATGTTACGAAACAAATCCTAACTTTTAACCTTTTTAGCGATTTAAGCAAAATGTTTAAAACGTTATGAAACTAATCCAAACGTTTAAAATGTTACGAAAAAATCCAAATGTTTCACCTTTTTAGCGATTTAAGCCGAACGTTAAAAATGATACGAAACCAATCGAAACGTTTAAAACGTTACGAAACCAATCCCAACGTTTCACCTTTTTAGCAATTTAAACAAAATGTTTACAGACATTACGAAACGAATCCAATCGTTTCCCAAATTAAGAGATTTATGCAAACCGTTTACAAACGTTACGAAACAAATCCAAACGTTTTACCTTTTTAGCGATTTAAACAATACGTTTAAAACTTTACGAAACCAATCCAAACGTTTAAAACGTTACGAAACAAATCCAAACATTTCACCTTTTTAGTGATTTAAGCTAAACGTTTGAAACATTACGTAACAAATCCAAACTATCACCAATTTAGCGATTTAAGCGAAACGTTTACAAACGTTTACAAATCCTAATGTATCACCTTTAGCTATTTAAGCCAATCGTTTAAAATGTTACAAAACCAATCAAAACGTTTAAAACGTTACGAAACAAATCCAAATGTTTCATCTTTCTATATATTTAAGCTAAACATTTGCAAACGTTACGAAACAAATAAAAACGTTTCACCTTTTTAGCGATTTACGCAAAACGCTAAAAACATTATGAAACCAATGCAAAAGCTTAACACGTTATGAAACATATCCAAATGTTTCTCCTTTTTAGTGATTGAAGCCAAACGTTTAAAAAAGTTACGAAACAAATCCAAATGTTTCAATTTTTTAGCGATATAAGACAAATATTTAAAACGTTACGAAACCAATCCAAACGTTTAAAACGTTACGAAACAAATCAAAAAGTTTCACCTTTTTAGTGATTTAAGCCAAACATTAAAACGTTACGAAACAAATCCTAATGTTTCACCAATTTAACGAATTGAGCCAAACGTTTACAAACGTGACAAACAAATCCTCATGTTTCACATTTTTAAATATTGAAGCCAGACGCTTAAAACGTTACAAAACCAATCCAATCGTTTTAAACGTACGAAAGAAATCCAAACGTTTCACCTTTTTAGCGATTTAAGCCAAACGGTTAAAACGTTACGACACAAATCCTAACGTGTCACCTTTTTAGCGATATACGCCAAATGTTCAAATCGTTATGAAACAAAACCCAACTTTTCACATTTTTAGCGATTTAAGCCAAACGTTTACAAATGTTACGAAACAAATATTAACGTTTAACCTTTTTTGCGATTTAAGCCAAACGTTTAAAACGTTATGAAACCAATCCAAACGTTTAAAACATTACGAAACAAATCCAAACATTTCACCTTTTTAGAGATTTAACTCAAACGTTTACAAACATTACGAAACAAATCCAAGCATTTCACCTTTTTACCTATTTAAGCCAAACGTTTAAAATGTTACGGAAAAAATCCTAATGTTTCACCTTTTTAGCGCTTAAATCCAAACGTTTACACCGTTACGGAACCAATCCAAACGGTTAAATCTTTACGAAACAAATCCTAATGTTTCACCATTTTAGCGATTTAAGCCAAACATTCAAAACGTTTCGAAACAAATCCAAACATTTGACCTCTTTAGCGATTTAAGCCAAACGTTTAAAACGTTACGAAACCAATTTAAACGTTTCGAAATAAATACAAACGTTTCCCTTTTTAGCGATTTAAGCAAAACGTTTATTATCATTGCGAAACAAATCCAAACGTTTCACCTTTTTAGCGATTCAAGCCGAACGTTTAAAACATTATGAAACCAATCCAAACGTTTAAAACGTTCCGAAAAAAATCCTAATGTTTCACCTTTTTAGCGATTTAAGCCAAACATTTCCAAACGTTGCAAAACATATCCAAACCTTTCACATTTTTAGCGATTTAAGCCAAAAGTTTAAAACGTTACAAAACCAATCCAAGCGTTTAAAACGTTATGAAACAAATCCAAACGTTTCACATTTTTAGTGATTCAAGCCAAACTTTTACAAACCTTACGAAACCAAAAACGTTACCAAACAAAACCCAACGTTTAACCATTTTAGCGATTTAAGACAAGCGTTTCAAACGTTACGAAACCAATCCATATGTTTAACACGTTACGAAACAAATCCAAACGTTTCACCTTTTTATCGATTTAAGCCAAACGTTTAAAACGTTAAGAAACAAATCCTAACGCTTCACGCTTTTGCAATTTAAACCAAACGTTCAAAAACTTACGAAACAAATCCTAACTTTTCACCTTTTTAGCGATTTAAGTCTAACGTTTACAAACGTTACGAAACAAATCCTAACATTTCACCTTTTTAGTGATTTAAGCCAAACGTTTAAAACGCTATGAAACCAATCCAAACGTTTAAAACGTTACAAAACAAATCCAAACGGTTCACCTTTTTAGAGATTTAAGACAAACATTTACAAACATTACGAAAGAAATCCAAATGTTTCACCTTTTTAGCTGTTTAAGCCAAACATTTAAAACGTTACGAAACCAATCCAAACATTTCCATTTTTTAGTGATTTAAGCCAAATGTTTAAAACGTTACGAAATCAATCCAAACGTTTAAAACATTACAAAAAAAATCCAAATGTTTCTCCTTTTTAGCGATTGAAGCCAAACGTTTACAAACATTACGAAAGAAATCCAAACATTTCACCTTTTTAGCGATATAAGCCAAGATTTAAAACGTTATGAAACCAATCCAAAGGATTAAAACGTTAAGAAACAAATCCTAACGTTTCACCTTTTTAGCGATTTATGCCAAACGGTTTACAAAGGTTACAAAATAAATCCAAGCGTTTCACCTTTTTAGCGATATAAGCCAAACGATTAAAATGTTATGAAACCAATCCAAACGTTTAAAAAGTTCTAAAATAAATCCAAACGTCTCACCTTTTTAGCGATTTAAGCCAAACGTTTAAAGCGGTAGGAAACAAATCCTAACGTTCCACCTTTTTAGTGATTTAAGCACAACGTTTAAAACGTTACGAAACAAGTCCTAACGTTTCACTTTTTTAGCGATTTAAGCCAAACGTTTACAAACGTTACGAAACAAATCCAAACGTTTCAACTTATTAGTAATTTAAGCCAAACGTTTAAAAAGTTACGAAACCAATCCAAACGTTTAAAACGTTACAAAACAAATCCAAATGTTTCACCTTTTTAGCGATTTAAGCCAAACGTTTACAAATGTTATGAAACAAATCCTAACGTTTCACCTTTTTAGAGATTTAAGCCAAATTTTTCAAAACATTACGGAACAAATCTAATCCTTTAAAACGTTACGAAACAAATCCAAACGTTTCAGCTTATTAGCGATTTAAGCCAAACATTTAAAACGTTACGAAATAAATCCTAATTTTTTCCCTTTTAGCTATTTAAGTCAAATGTTTAAAATGATACGAAACAAATCCTAACGTTTCACCTTTTTAGCAATATAAGCCAAACGTTTAAAACGTTACGACACAAATCCAAACGTTTAAAACGTTACGAAAAAAATCCTTAACGCTTCACTTTTTAGAGTTTTACAAATACAAAAGTTTTACATTTTTAGCGATTTAAGCAAAACTTTTATATGTTACGAAACAAATCAAAACGTTTAAAACGTTATGAAACAAATCCTAATGTTGCACTTTTAAGTGATTTAAGCCGAACATTTAAATTGTTACAAAACAAATACAAACGTTTGTCCTTTTTAGCGATTTAAGCCAAATGTTTCACATTTTTAGCAATTTAAGCCAAACATTTAAAACATTGCAAAACTAATACAGACGCTTAAAACGTTACGAAACAATTCGAAATGTTTCCCATTTTAGCGATTTAAGCCAAACGTTTACAATCATTACGAAACAAATCCAAACGTTTCCCCTTTTTAGCGATTTAAGCCAAACGTTTAAACGGTACGAAACCAATCCAAACGTTTAAAACGTTACGAAACCAATCCCAACGTTTCACCTTTTTAGCAATTTAAGCAAAACGTTTACAGACATTATGAAACGAATCCAATCGTTCCCAATTTAAGAGATTTAAGCCAAACGTTTACAAACGTTACAAAACAAATCCAAACATTTCACCTTTTTAGCGATTTAAGCCATACGTTTAGAACTTTACGAAACCAATCCAAACGTTTAAAACATTACGAAACAAATCTAAACTTTTCACCTTTTTAGTGATTTAAGCCAAACGTTTAAAACATTAAGTAGCAAATTCAAACGTTTCACCAATTTAGCGATTTAAGCCAAATGTTTACAAACGTTAAGAAACAAATCCTAACGTTTCACCTTTTTAGCTATTTAAGCCAAACGTTTAAAATGTTACGAAACCAATCAAAACGTATAAAACGTTACGAAACAAATCCAAACGTTTCACCTTTCTAGTGATTTAAACTAAACGTTTGCAAACGTTACGAAACAAATCAAAACTTTTCACCTTTTTAGCGATTTAAGCGAAACGTTAAAAACATTATGAAACCAATCCAAACGCTTAACATGTTATGAAACAAATCCAAACGTTTCACCTTTTTAGTGATTTAAGCCAAACGTTTAAAAAAGTTACGAAACAAATCCAAATGTTTCAATTTTTTAGCGATTTAGGCCAAATGTTTAATACGTTATGAAACCAATCCAAACGTTTATAACGTTACAAAACAAATCAAAATATTTCACCTTTTTAGTGATATAAGCCAAACAAAACGTTACGAAACAAATCTTAACCTTTCACCAATTTAACGATTTAAGCCAAACGTTTACAAACTTGACAAAACAAATCCTCACATTTCACCTTTTTAGCTATTGAAGCCAAACGTTTAAAACGTTACAAAACCAATCCAATCGTTTAAAACGTTACAAAACAAATCCAAACGTTTCACCTTTTTAGCGATTTAAACCAAACGTTTAAAACGTTATGAAACAAATCCTAACGTATCACCTTTTTAGCGATTTAAGCAAAACGTTGAAAACGTTACAAAACAAAACCCAACTTTTCACATTTTTAGCGATTTAAGCCAAACGTTTACAAATGTTACGAAACAAATCCTAACTTTTAACCTTTTTAAAGATTTAAGCCAAATGTTTAAAACGTTATGAAACCAATCCAAACATTTAAAATGTTACGAAACAAATCTAAACATTTCACCTTATTAGCGATTTAAGCCAAACTTTAAAAACGGTACGAAAACAATCCAAACGTTTAAAACGTTACGAAACCAATCCCAACTTTTCACCTTTTTAGCAATTTAAACAAAACGTTTATAGACATTACGAAACGAATCCAATTGTTTCCCAAATTAAGAGATTTATGCAAAACGTTTACAAACGTTACGAAACAAATCCAAACGTTTTACCTTTTTAGCGATTTAAGCCATACGTTTAAAACTTTACGAAACCAATCCAAACGTTTAAAACGTTACGAAACAAATCCAAACATTTCACCTTTTCAGCGATTTAAGCCAAACGTTTGAAACATTACGTAACAAATCCAAACTATCACCAATTTAGCGATTTAAGCCAAACGTTTACAAACGTTAAGAAACAAATCCTAACGTATCACCTTTTTAGCTACTTAAGCCAAACGTTTAAAATGTTACGAAACCAATCAAAACATTTAAAACGTTACGAAACAAATCCAAACGTTTCATCATTCTAGAGATTCAGGCTAAACATTTGCAAACGTTACGAAACAAATCAAAACGTTTCACCGTTTTAACGATTTACGCTAAATGTTAAAAAATTATGAAACCAATCCAAAAGCTTAGCACGTTATGAAACAAATCCAAACGTTTCCCCTTTTTAGTGATTTAAGCCAAACGTTTAAAAAAGTTACGAAACAAATCCAAATGTTTCAATTTTTTAACGATATAAGCCAAAAGTTTAAAACGTTACGAAACCAATCCAAACGTTTAAAACGTTACGAAACAAATTAAAACGTTTCACCTTTTTAGAGTTTTAAGCCAAACATTAAAATGTTATGAAACAAATCCTAATGTTTCACCAATTTAACGAATTGAGCCAAACGTTTACAAACGTGACAAACAAATCCTAACAAATCCTAATGTTTCACCAATTTAACGAATTGAGCCAAACGTTTGCAAACGTGACAAACAAATCCTCATGTTTCACCTTTTTAAATATTGAAGCCAAACGCTTAAAACGTTACAAAACCAATCCAATCGTTTTAAACGTACGAAAGAAATCCAAACATTTCACCTTTTTAGCGATTTAAGCCAAATGTTTAAAATGTTACGAAACAAATCCTAACGTGTCACCTTTTTAGCGATATAAGCCAAACGTTCAAATCGTTACGAAACAAAACCCAACTATTCACATTTTTAGCGATTTAAGCCAAACGTTTAAAAGTGTTACGAAATAAATATTAACGTTTAACCTTTTTTGCGATTTAAGCCAAATGTTTAAAACGTTATGAAACCAATCCAAACGTTTAAAACGTTACGAAACAAATCCAAACATTTCACCTTTTTAGAGATTTAAGTCAAACGTTTACAAACATTACGAAACAGATCCAAGCATTTCACCTTTTTACCTATTTAAGCCAAACGTTTAAAATGTTACGGAAAAAATCCTAACGTTTCACCTTTTTAGCGCTTAAATCCAAACGTTTCCACCGTTACGGAACCAATCCAAACGGTTTAATCTTTACGAAACAAATCCTAATATTTCACCATTTTAGCGATTTAAGCCAAACATTCAAAATGTTTCGAAACAAATCCAAACATTTGACCTCTTTAGCAATTTCAGCTAAACGTTTAAAACGTTACGAAACCAATTTAAACATTTCGAAATAAATCCAAACGTTTCCCTTTTTAGCGATTTAAGAAAAACGTTTATTATCATTGCGAAACAAATCCAAACGTTTCACTTATTTAGCGATTCAAGCCGAACGTTTAAAACGTTATGAAACCAATCCAAATGTTTAAACCGTTACAGAACAAATCCAAACGTTTCACCTTTATAGAAATTTAAGCCAAACATTTACAAACATTACGAAACGAATCCAAACGTTTCAGCTTTTTAGCGATTTAAGCCAAACGTTTAAAACATTACGAAACAAATCCAAAGGTATAAAACGTTACGAAACAAATCCTAACATTTCACCTTTTTAGGGATTTAAGCCAAACGTTTAAGACGTTACGGAACAAATCCTAACGTTCACCTTTTTAGCAATATTAGCCAAACGTTTAAAACGGTACGACATAAATCCAAACATTTAAAACGTTATGAAACAAATCCCTAGCGTTTCACTTTTTAGCGATTTAAGCCAAACGTTTAAAACGTTACAAAAGAAATCCAAACGTTTTACCTCTTTAGCGATTTAAGCCAAACGTTCGCTTCACCTTTTTTGCGATTTAAGACAAACGTTTTAAACGTTACGAAACAAATCCTACCGTTTCACCATATTAGCGATTTAAGCCATTCGTTTAAAATGTTATGAAAAAAAGTCCAAAGACTTCAAACATTACGAAACAAATCCTATTGTTTCACCTTTTTAGCGATTGAAGCCAAACGTTTACAAACGTTATGAAACTGTCACGACCCAATTTCATGAATCGTTACCGGCGCTAAGGTATGGGTATGGTCGTACTAAAACCCGTAGCAAGCCTCGCGAAAATCAATCAAACACATTAACCTGCAGAAACTGCTCTGGGGCAACCGAGACTGCAACCTAAGTCTAGCAATTTATATTACAATTCTAATATAAATAACTTAAATATCCAAAACGCTCAACAACATTCCTTAAATATATTATTAAAAATAATCCAGAGTAAACATGCCAATAATAAATAATCGATCAAATCGACAATCCCAAAGTGCAATAATAAATGTAAGATATTGTAATATCCCGTGTTTTCAAACTTGTTTTGATGGTTTGGTTGTTCGTTTAAATTTGGTTTGTGATGGACTTTGGTTGTGTTTTCGCTTCGACATGTTCTCGTTGTGATTCCGACTTATTTTCGGATTGATATGTGTTCGGATTAGCATATGTGGTACCTTGGTTGTGTTATGTTGAGCGACTTATGTGTACCCCTTGACCCTCTAAGTAATTGATGTTGAATTGATTTATTTTCGGGTTGTTATCGAAACAATGTTTGCGTGTTTTCCAAATCTGCCATGCTGTAGTAAAACGTACATATCTTCCAATTGAATCGTCGGATCGGGCTGCCCTTTGGATATGTTGTACATAAGAGGATTATCTTTTATTCGACCGTTCGGATCGTCTTTTCGACCCGTTTTCGGGTCAACCGGACCTGCTAGGTAGATCAAGCCGTAGGTCCGGTCCACTTCGTTTTTGGTTAGAGCAGTGGGTCAACCGGCCCTATAATCGGACCTGCTGGGTAGAACCGGCCGTAGGTCCGGTCAGCTTCGTTTTTGCATATTTAAACTTCGTTTCTGCGACCTAATCAGCCCCCTTTCGATTTTGATTCGATTAGTGGTTCATCTTGTCTTTTGATTTCGTTCTTGTAGCGTTGGATCTACCTTGTTTCTGAGATTTTATTACTCTTTGAATTGACAAGGTATCTAATCCTTTTACTCAATTTGATTGTTGTGTTATGGTGTTGTTGTTCATGTTTTATGATGTTGTTTGTTGTGACTATGGTTTGGATGAATAGTGGCTGTTCTTACATGTTCTAGGGTTGATTTATTAAGTTGATATTATTGTTATCATCCATTGCATGTTTATTGAATCAAATCAAGAATCGGTTACCTTAGATTCACAATTTCATATTGCTTTATGTATAAACTGTTTTGAATTGATTAGGGCTGCCCATAACTAAATTATCATGTTATTAATAATTGGATTTTATTATTGTTGATTCATATTAGGAGGATTATGTATAACGCCGATTGATGCATCAATTTGTCATTCATTGTAGTACTTGACTCGTATGTTCTTGGTTGGTTAATTTGAATCAGAATTGAGTTATCCAATTGTTAGTTCATGTGTGGTTTAAAATTATGGATTCATTTGGATATTATAAATTGTTTGGTTGCCTAGATTTGTCCAAACATGATTATAGGGCTGATTTGCATGTCTTTGCGATTCATAATTGTTGGGCTATCTATTGTTGTTTCGAATCCAAGTTTGGTGATAGTTAAATGAGTTGGTATGTTGATGAATCCCTGTAAACTGTTTTGGCTTAATTTAAATGTTTAGGGCTGTTTTTTATAATGTTTTTAGGATAATGTTATAATTAGATTGTGGTGGTTAGTTTGGTCATTGACATTGCTTGGGCATGAGGAATACGCTTATTGTTAATTTGTTTGCTAAGGCATGTTTTGACTTGTGTTGTCTATTAAAGCGTGTTGGTTCATTATGGATTTTATCAAACACTTTGTTACGTGTTGATTAATTGGTCAGTTAAGCGATATTGAGTTCCTTGTTTTTCAAACTCGAGTTTTGGAATATTAATTGATTCTGGATTTTTAAACATTGGTTTACAACTTAATTATGTTGAATCGGGTTAGACTTGGGTCGGCCGACATGTGAGTTAAGCTTGGAAGTCTTGGTTGACTCGGCTAAGTACAATTTTGGCTTTTGAAATGTTTTACCAAATAGTTTGAAAAGGTTTCCGGATTATGTTTTCAAATGGAACTCAATAGGGCTTAACCTGTTTTGCGGTTTTGGCATATGGTTGGTGTTTGTGTAATCAATCTGTTTTAGTTTGTGCTTTGGCTTTGTTGTGTTGTGCTAGTCCTCTGTGGTGTTTAGTACTCTTTAGAGTTAGACTCCGTTTTTAATTTATTATTTACACATTGTTAGACTTGTCGACTGTTCGTGTTCAGGAGACGAACCAGGATTAGTTGCTTGCCAGGTTATCACGTGGATTAGCAAGCTGTGAGTTTGTACTTACTATTTACCGCTTTATTAAGTAAATTGTTATTTTAATATATAAATATATACTGTATGTATATTTCGAACTGTTTTTCCATTATGGCTTTTAGTTGGAACATGCTACCTAATGGGCATCATTAGGACTGCGTGGCGCACCGGTATTGATCTAGATAAGGTATGTGAAATGTGGTGGTAACTCGGTGTGAGCATAGCTCTCGGGACCAGTAGAGTAACTCGGTGTAGTTCAGCTCTCGGGATTCTGATTATGAATTAAGAGTGGTTGGTGGTAACTCAGTGTAGCTCAGCTCTCGGGACTAAGCCTACTGGATTATGGAAATTGTTTAGTAGTGTGGATTAGGGTTCCAACTATTAAACGTAATGTTGTTATTAAATGTTTTAAATGGTTTTAAAGGTTTTCCACTTGATAAATGTAAATAGTGGTATGAACTCATCTCAGTATATCTGACCCCGTTGTTTTCCCAATTTTTCCAGGGTTATGATATGAGCGAGTCAGCTGCTCTCCGATTCTTTACTTCCTCGGAGGTTTTACTTTATTTTATAAAGTTTATTAAACTGATTTTATTCTTAGACCGCAGTAGTAATTAGAAGTCGTATTTTTCTAATAATTGTTACCAGAATTATTCTATTGATTTAATTGTTTTGGCTTTAATATAATAACTTGGGTTATTAAATATTTATGCTATGTTGGAGACTCGGTATTGACCGAGCATTTATTATATAAATGTTGTATTTTATGAACTGCTAGAACTAGGCTGAAGTCTCGGTTGCCCCCGAGCATTGGTTTCTTGCAGGTTTATGTAATTGTTGGTTATCCGCATGGCTAGCTACGGGTTTTGGTACAACCATACCCATACCCTAGCGCCAGTCGCGATTCATAAAAATGGGTCATGACAAACTTGGTATCAGAGCTTTGGTTTCAAACCAAGGCCTTATGCATGTTATGTGTTTATTAGTTTGGCATGATATTTTGATGTCGTGCCATAGGAACTACTGCGGAATTAGGATTCATGTCTTGTCTTTTAAAACGTCATCTTTTGTTTTCAAACTTTCAGCCTACATCCTATAGGTGATGTTTGTCAATATTTATTTGGTGTTGATTCTATGATTGATAAATAATTTCACTTAGATGTTGCTTGCTGTGTTTTATCATGTTGAGGTTATTTCACTTGGGTGATTATAATTGCTTTTGGTTTCTCGGGAAATCTTAGGTTGGTAAATTTTTCTAAACTCATACTTGTGTATGATGTTGTTTGATAAATTTTGGCGTTTATGCCTGATAGGATTTAGAATATATGGTATGGTTACGGTTATTTTACATGATGCGTTGAACTGCTTTTGCCTTATTAATAAAGTACATCTTGGCTTTGGCCTCTATTGTTGATTTTAAATGTGATCGTATGTTGGGCGTTAGCCTTGTCTTTCTATTAAAGAGATTTTGGGTTAAACCTTAAAACGTGTTTTGATGGTCATGCACTGTTTGACCACATGTTGATTTAAAGGTTTTCATTGATAATATTGTTTTATCCGATTTGTGTTTCGACACAAAATCATAAGAGAAGTTTGATTTTAAATTTTTAAAAAGTTTGATTTTGGTTGAGTTACCAGTAAAAAGAAATTCTTGTATTTTGAAATATTATGTTTGGTTTTGTGTTAACAAGCGATGATTTCAAAATTATATTTTATGAGATGAGCCATTGTTTTAAGAATTTAACGTTGAAGTTATTTTATCATGTTGTAGTATGTCAGCATTTCAAATTTTTGGGATTTACGGAATAGATGTTGGAGATTAAAGATTTCTCACTTGAGTTTTTAAATTACTGTTTAGCGGTTGGGTTAAGTTGAGCTCCCAAAGTTGAAAAGGTGGAAATTTGATTAAAATATTTTCTGAATTTATAAATATTTTGAATACGTTTTATAAACTGTTGTTTTGAGTTCGACTTGGGTCATTCAAATTTAGGAGTTGAGCTTGATAGTTACAATAACTCGGCTAGCTCGATGATTTTATGGTTTGAGATACTTGGGTATCCGTTTTAAATAAATTGATAAATAAGAAGAGACTTTTACAAATTGTGATTTTGTTTTAACCGTGAGGTTCAACTAAAATTTGGAAGTTTTTGTAATTGACTTTAAGATTTCAAAATAAATTTTGAAGCGTATTCTTGAAATATTATATATTACAGAATGATTTTGTTACGAAAATTCAAAGCTTGTTGTGGCATGTCCTGATTTTGTCTTTTAAGTATGCTTGGATTAATTCTTTTCAATGGTTATGCTTATGTGGTTTATGAATTGTAGGAATCATAATAGCTTTGGTTTTAATTTGCGTTGTATAACTCGATTGTCTGTTGGACTAAGTTGATTGTACATGTTTTTCTCTTCGTGCGGAGCAGCACATGGGAAGATTTATTCACGTGGTCAAGGTTGGCTTACTTTTATGTATGATTCGTGGATCGAAATCTTTGGGTTTCGATATCAAGGGAGACAAGGGAAGTATTCCCTTGTAATGGTTGATGATTTCTGAATATCTTAGAACATATATTGGAAATTCTGACCGAGAAGTTAGATCAGTGTATTAATACACTGATGCTTTCATCAAGTATGCTGATGCGATGCGGGAACTGGCAGTAAGTTTCGTAGGAACGTATGTGACATGGTATTTTCGTTGGGTATAAGTTTCAATTAGGGTTGAGGTTACTTGGATATTTATGCGGAAAAGTTGTAACAGAATTATCAGGTTGAGTTGTTATATAGCATCGAATGTTGCTAGGTTGCAAGTGAGGAATTTGAGAAATATTTTGAGGTTATCGAGTGCACATCTCACAGAGTGTAACGTCTAGCAAACATTTTTTTTTTGAGAAATTGATTTCAAAGGTTGAATTGTTAAAATATTTGAAATATTTTCAATACGTAATTGTGCCCAAACATATCATGAACATGCATTTTGAATGTCACGAATAGGATTGCATTGAACACTGAGTATGTTCACTCAATAAAAGATAAACAAAAAATTGATACATGCATAATAGTACATTCATCACGTGCATAGAAATGATTAGGGTTGGATGCAACTCTTTGGGGATGAGAGATGTCATCACCCTTGTGCAAAATTAGATAAAATGGATTTTTCGATAAAGTGTTTTGAGAAAGATGTTTTGCAGCGAGCTCGCGAGTCACATTGTGATATATTTATAAAGTTGTCGGATTTGAAATGATGTGAAATTGTTACCGAAAGGTAGCTAGATAAATACTATGTGATGATGTTGGTAAATTTTGGACGATTACATTGAAATGGATCAGTCTGTATTGTCAGAATCGTGTGTTTCATAGGAAGTGAAAATGAATTTGAGGCTGCGCTAAAGATATAGTTGTGCCAAGTGCGGTGTATGGTTAGATTCAAATTAGGAAGTGTTTTGACAATTTCCGATTTGTGATTTAAGGATTTATGGATTAAGGATGTTGGTCATGCTCCATGTGTGTGTATATACTATATTTTTGTTTTAACGAAACTTTATCTTTCCATATTTGAAATTTTCCAAGTATTTTGGTGTATTGATATAAAGGTATTTCCATAAAAAAGAGATTTACATTGCTAATTTTACCTTTATGAGGAAAGGGAGAAATTTTGTCAAAATTGATTCAAAAGGGATAATAAATTTTTCGCTTGAGCGATTTGTTCAATTGTGTTTTTTTTTGCCAGTTGAACTGTTTCATAAATCTGTAATTTTTTTTTAAAAGTAAAGAGAAATTGTGGATTTCAAGTGCGAGTAATTTGAAAATTTTCAAGGGTTTATAAAACCGATGGTTTTTCAACGGTTGAGGTATTTTGATTTTGAATGCAAAATGAGGTGTAAGACGTAGAGTCTTTTAAACAGGAGTGGAAAATTTTGTATATAAAATATTTTGTATTAAAAGATTTTATACCCCCAGGGGTTGGTTTTGAGCATAACTAACAATCCGGTCGTGGTGAATTGGTCGTAGTGATCTCTCGTTGTATATGAGGTTATAGTCATTTGATTGAATAATTTTGTGAATTTGAGTTTGATTTGAATATATGTGTTAGAGAATCGAGGATCGTGGTATATAGGTTTCGACAACCAGTATTAGTTGATCGATTTTGTTGATCGATGATATTATAGTAATTTTTGGATATCGTTCAGGTCAGTAGTTGAACCCTTCGTGTGGGAGAAAATTTTTTAAGTTGTGCGATATAAGTGAAATGCAGTCGATGCTCAGTTTAGTTGTGGCGTTATATTTCTGAATGATCGAAGGAGTCATTGTGTATGGACTATTTATTACTAATCTAGAGATTCTATCATTATGAGTTCATATTTCCTTAGGAATAACGGTATGCATTTTTGTATTTCATAATTCACGAAGTTGATTGTATTATCGAATTTGATGTTAGTCATTGGATTGGATGATCCTAGTAGTGTTGTATTTAGATATCGAGGTCATTATAATTGTTAAGATTCGAGCTGGTTTTGGAAGCCACTACGTTATAGAGTAATTGTGACTCTCAGTTGGACAATTGTTGATTATTCACATTGGGTTGATCGAGTAATTGTTAGAGCACCGGGTCGTTAGAATTAGATTTTTGCGCATATGTGTGTTGTGACGGTTATAGTACAAATAAGTTCATATTTGAAATTCGAGGTCGAATTTTTCATAGTTGGGGGGAATGTAATAGCCCATATGTATTTTTGACGTGTTTCGTCTTGTGTTGACCTTCTCTGGGTGGAAATTTTAATTAGAGTCATCATTGAAAAAGATGCAAGGTTCGTTCTTGATTATCCTAGGTATTTAAGTCGAGCTTTATGTGGGAGAGTTGCATTCCTTCGTTTGATTTTACCTAGAAAGGGCATTATCATTTTATGTTAAATGGAAGTTAGTATTAAGGCTTTTGTGACCTTTTAAGATTGTTCGATTTATGAAAGTGGTGGTTTTTTTGATATCGTTCGGGGAACAACCTGTTGATGAATGCCAGAACTCCTATTATTACAGTTTCAGTTGGTTACTTGAGGAATGTTCTTAAGAGACAGAGTTTGTTATGCAAATTTGTTATTTTGCTTTCCTTAATTCCTTTGGGTAACATATTTATGTGTTTTCACGTTTATTACGTGTATTTTTGTTCAGACGACAAATAGTTTTATGATATGTTTTACGTGGATTGTTTTGTTTTAAATTCGAGGATGAATTTTTATTAAGTTGGGGAGAATGTAATATCCCGTGTTTTCAAACTTGTTTTGATGGTTTGGTTGTTCGTTTAAATTTGGTTTGTGATGGACTTTGGTTGTGTTTTCGCTTCGACATGTTCTCGTTGTAATTCCGACTTATTTTCGGATTGATATGTGTTCGGATTAGCATATGTTGTACCTTGGTTGTGTTATGTTGAGCGACTTATGTGTACCCCTTGAGCCTCTAAGTATTTTATGTTGAATTGATTTATTTCCGGGTTGTTATCGAAACAATGTTTGCATGTTTTCCGAATCTGCCATGCTGTAGTAAAACGTACATATCTCCCAATTGAATCGTCGGATCGGGCTGCCCTTTGGATATGTTGTACATAAGAGGATTATCTTTTATTCGACCGTTCGGATCGTCGTTTCGACCCGTTTTCGGGTCAACCGGACCTGCTAGGTAGATCAAGCCGTAGGTCCGGTCCACTTCGTTTTTGCATATTTAAACTTCGTTTCTGCGACCTAATCAGCCCCCTTTCGATTTTGATTCGATTAGTGGTTCATCTTGTCTTTTGATTTCGTTCTTGTAGCGTTGGATCTACCTTGTTTCTGAGATTTTCTTACTCTTTGGATTGACAAGGTATCTAATCCTTTTACTCAATTTGATTGTTGTGTTGTGGTGTTGTTGTTCATCTTTTGTGATGTTGTTTGTTGTGACTATGGTTTGGATGAATAGTGGCTGTTCTTACATGTTCTAGGGTTGATCTATTAAGTTGATATTATTGTTATCATCCATTGCATGTTTATTGAATCAAATCAAGAATCGGTTACCTTAGATTCACAATTTCATATTGCTTTATGTATAAACTGTTTTGAATTGATTAGGACTGCCCATAACTAAATAATCATGTTATTAATAATTGGATTTTATTATTGTTGATTCATTAGGAGGATTATGTATAACGCCGATTGATGCATCAATTTGTCATTCATTGTAGTACTTGACTCGTATGTTCTTGGTTGGTTAATTTGAATCAGAATTGAGTTATCCAATTGTTAGTTCATGTGTGGTTTAGAATTATGGATTCATTTGGATATTATAAATTGTTTGGTTGCCTAGATTTGTCCAAACATGATTATAGGGCTGATTTGCATGTCTTTGCGATTCATAATTGTTGGGCTATCTATTGTTGTTTCGAATCAAAGTTTGGTGATTGTTAAATGAGTTTGTATGTTGATGAATGCCTGTAAACTGTTTTGGCTTAATTTAAATGTTTAGGGCTGTTTTGTATAATGTTTTTAGGATAATGTTATACTTGGATTGTGGTGGTTAGTTTGGTTATTGACATTGCTTGGGCATGAGGAATACGCTTACTGTTAATTTGTTTGCTAAGGCATGTTTTGACTTGTGTTGTCTATTAAAGCGTGTTGGTTCATTATGGATTTTATCAAACACTTTGTTACGTGTTGATTAATTGGTTAGTTAAGCGATATTGAGTTCCTTGTTTTTTAAACTCGAGTTTTGGAATATTAATTGATTCTGGATTTTTAAACATTGGTTTACAACTTGGTTATGTTGAATCGGGTTAGACTTGGGTCGCCCGACATGTGAGTTAAGCTTGGAAGTCTTGGTTGACTCGGCTAAGTATAATTTTGGCTTTTAAAATGTTTTACCAAATAGTTTGAAAAGGTTTCTGGATTATGTTTTCAAATGGAACTCAATAGGGCTTAACCTGTTTTGCGGTTTTGGCATATGGTTGGTGTTTGTGTAATCAATCTGTTTTAGTTTGTGCTTTGGCTTTGTTGTGTTGTGCTAGTCCTATGTGGTGTTTAGTACTCTTTAGAGTTAGGCTCCGTTTTTAATTTATTATTTACACATTGTTAGACTTGTCGACTGTTCGTGTTCCTGAGACGAACCAGGATAAGTTGCTTGCCAGGTTATCACGTGGATTAGCAAGCTGTGAGTTTGTACTTACTATTTACCGCTTTATTAAGTAAATTGTTATTTTATTATATAAATATATACTGAATGTATATTTGGAACTGTTTTTCTATTATGGCTTTTAGTTGGAACATGCTACCTAATGGGCATCATTAGGACTGCGTGCGCACCGGTATTGATCTAGATAAGGTATGTGAAATGTGGTGGTAACTCGGTGTGAGCATAGCTCTCGGGACCAGTAGAGTAACTCGGTGTAGTTCAGCTCTCGGGATTCTGGTTATGAATTAAGAGTGGTTGGTGGTAACTCGGTGTAGCTCAGCTCTCGGGACCAAGCCTACTGGATTATGGAAATTATTTAGTAGTGTGGATTAGGGTTCCAACTATTAAACGTAATGTTGTTATTAAATGTTTTAAATGGTTTTAAAGGTTTTCCACTTGATAAATGTAAATAGTGGTATGAACTCATCTCAGTATATCTGACCCCATTGTTTTCCCAATTTTTCCAGGGTTATGATATGAGCGAGTCAACTACTCTCCGATTCTTTATTTCCTCGGAGGTTTTACTTTATTTTATAAAGTTTATTAAACTGATTTTATTCTTAGACCGCAGTAGTAATTAGAAGTCGTATTTGTCTAATACTTGTTACCAGAATTATTCTATTGATTTAATTGTTTTGGCTTTAATATAATAACTTGGGTTATTAAATATTTATGCTATGTTGGAGACTCGGTATTGACCGAGCATTTATTATATAAATGTTGTATTTTATGAACTGCTAGAACTAGGCTGAAGTCTCGGTTGCCCCCGAGCATTGATTTCTTGCAGGTTTATGTAATTGTTGGTTATCCGCATGACTAGCTACGGGTTTTGGTACAACCATACCCATATCTTAGCACCAGTCGCGATTCATAAAAATGGGTCGTGACAGATATAAACTAGTTCTACTGCGGTCTAAGAGTTTGAAAACAGTAACTAGTTTAAATAACATAAAATCTCCGATGAATCAAAAGAATCGGAGTGGACCAGCTTTCAAATCATAAACCTTGAAAATTTGGGAAAACAACGGGGTCAGATATACTGAGATGAATTTGCAGTACTATTTACATTTATTAAGTTTTAAACCCTTAAATCAAAACATTTTATACTAATATAGTATGATAATGGAAAACAGTATTGAAATGATCCCAGCGTAAGTATGACATAGCATACTGATAAACCCAGAGTGGACGGGAACATATCCTCGTCATATACCAGCGTAAGCCAGACATTAGTCTGCCGATCCCATAGTACTTACCGGTGCACACAGTCTCGATACAAGCCTATCGAGCAGCTCGTTTAATCCAGATCCATAATCCGTAAAAACAGTTCAAAAGCATTTGTAATATTAAAATATGACGCGGTACTTAATAAAGCGGTAAATAGCACTACAAACTCACTGCTTGCTTATCCACGTTAAACTTCGGCAAACAGCTAACCCTGCTTCGACTCCGGAGCGCGAATAGTCGACGAGTCTAAAAATAAATCATACGTTAAAACCACTCAAACCCCTAACTCTAAGAATACTAGACACCACGTAGGACTAGCACAATTAAACAGACAATTAGATATTACACAGAGAACACAATTCTCAATAAATCATAATGCCGAAAATAAATCAAGCCTATTGAGTTCATATTTTAAAAATCCAATCCGAAAATATTAATTAAATAATATTTAATTAATAAATAAAATTCTTTCCTCAAATAGTGGGTTAGCCGAGTTTCTTAAAACTACCAAGCTAAACCCACATGTCGGTGACCCAAGTCTAAACCGACCCAACTGATAATCCAGAATCATAAACCACAGTTTATAATTATGATTTTATAAAAATATTAATCAATTTCAAAATAGAACTCAATAGCTTGAAACCCAGGTAATTAAAGATTACCGGCAAAATATCTCATTAAATAAATCAATAATTCAATAAATGGCTAAATCATAAATTTAGCCAATTGGCACGCTAAGCCAAAATCACAAACCAATAATTAGATAAAAATATAAAATTTCTCCTTTATAATAAATCACATAAATAATTTAAAAGTTAAACTAAAATTTACATTAAGCCAAAAAGTGTCACCTGAGAATTTATAAATTTATAAATTGATAATAAATATCCAATTCCATTTAAAATAATAATGATAATAATAAATTAAAGAATTAATTTCTAAAAAAATCACGAACTTTACACGAAATTTCATTTTAATCATGACCTTTAAAAGTTGCCATTTAAAGGCACGAACTTTTATTTTGTTTCAAATCTATCATTTAAGTGTATTTTTTATTGACTAAATTCTTCAATAAACCATTAATGAAAGACCCAAATTATAAATCGACATTAAATTTTATTATCTTTTAGTTAGAGTATATAGGATTAGGAATTTTTGGTTCAATAAAATACACGGATTTCACTTTGGCGATAGATTTGAAACAAAATGAAAGTTCGTGCCTTTAAATGACAACTTTTAAAGTTCATGATTAAAATGAAACTTCGTGTAAAGTTCGTGATTTTTTTAGGAATTAACCCTAAATTAAATTATAAATGGATTCAAATATTATTAGTTTTTAGGTCTTAAAAAATAATATAACTAATTTGACAAACTTTCAAATTAAATGAAATCCCCAATTCCCATTTAATATAGTCAATTTATAAAATCATATATCAACTATAATAAGTATAATATTAATTTAAATTTAGAATATTAATGCCCAAAATAATTTCAATTTATAAATAATAATATTTTTTAAAATCGCTAATTGATAAGTCGAAACAAATTCCGTAGATTAATATTTAAATCAATATAAAATAATTAATAAAGTAACTTAAGGGGTTAAACAATTTAACACCAAATAAGTTAGTGGCCTAAAAGGATATTTAGCCAAAAGTAAATCATAACACCCAACCACCTAATGCCACATGATCATCCCCATCATTGTATAACCCAAAGCTACAATTTCAAATTCCAATCCATACTTACAGTAACAAAACCGAATATAAGCTCACCCCTCTCCAAACCAAATCTTACAATTTCTTAACCAAACAACACATAATCTAACATTTGACAAGATCACAGTTACTAATCAATAAACCGAAACACAACACCTTGACAACAACAAAAGGATCATCACTGAAAATTTTAGAACGACGAATGAAATCCAAAAACGATGAAACGACTTCATACTGATTTTAGACTAACATTCAAAAGGTTATAAACCCTAACATAATGGAATCATAATCATAATAAGGTAACAAAATCGAAGCCTAAGAACCTAATGAATTCGACAGTAAAAGTTAAACATTCACAGTTAAGAATCAAAACAAAACGGTGAGACGGTGGCGATTGAAATGAGATAAAATACATACTCGTTTGGCGAATTTCAAGATTGGGAATCGTAGAGGAACGAGCCTACTATCACGGGGAAGAAACGGAACTGAATTCGATTGAGAAACGGCTGCGAATGGATCGAAATAGTAAAATGTCGATTTTTTTGATTCAAAACAGAAATTAACACTAAACGGTGAGACGGAGGCAGCTAGAACAGAAAAGAGAACGCACCGTTATGTGAAAACTAAGCTCGGACTTGCAGAGAGTTGAGTCTACAATTTCAGGAAACAAACGAAATGCATTTTGGCGCTGAAACGATAGAGTTATCAGTCATGAACGGAAGTGTCGTTTATAAGCTCAAAATAGAAAATCAAGGATTGAAGCTTACCCGATGAACACAAATCTTAGTTGATGAATAGCACACGATATTCACAGCAATTTGGAGAAGAAAGACGGCTGGAGTTTGAAGAATAAGTAGAGAAGAGTTTTAGGGTTTAGAAAAACGTCTTATATAATGAAGGAAAATAGTGTAGAAATCGGGAAAATAAAGGAAGTAAATAAAATGAGTCACATGCAGCCTAAGGCTGCAGAAGATACTTGAAAACAAAAATGTGGCCCATGAAAATTATCACGTTGATAATTTGCATGGGCTTCACAAGAATAAAATAAATGGGCCAAGCTTGGCCAACTAATAAGCATGGCAAAAAAAAAATTAATCATTTTTATCCAAGCCACGAATCGAACTCTAAACTCGTAAGCGACTCTATATATTTCCCAAATTTGCAAATTTAAATTTTAAAATTTTACGGGTTATTACAGAAACAAATCCTAATGTTTCACCTTTTTAGCGATTTAAGCCAAACGTTTACAAACGTTACGAAACTAATCCAAATGTTTCATCTATTTAGCGATTTAAGTCAAACATTTAAAACGTTACAAAACAAATCCAAACGTTTAAAACATTACGAAACAAATCCAAACGTTTCACCTTCTTAGCGAGTTAAGCCGAACATTTACAAACGTTAGGAAACAAATCCAAACTTGTCACCTTTTTTTATCAATTTAGGCCAAATGTTTAAAACAATACGAAACAAATGCAAACGTTTCAACTTTTTTATCAATTTAGGCCAAATGCTTAAAATGTTACGAAACAAATCCAAATGTTTCACCTTTTTAGCGATATAAGCGAAACGTTTACAAATGTTACGAAACAAATCCAAACGTTTCACCTTTTTAGTGATCTAAGCCAAACGCTTAAAACGTTACAAAACCAATTCAAACATTTAAGACGTTCAAAAGAAATAGTAAATGTTTCCCCATTTTAGAGATTTAAGTCAAACGTTTAAAACGTTTCGAAACAAATCCAAATCGTTTCACCTTTTCAGCGATATAAGTGAAACGTTTGAAACGTTACGAAACCAATCCAAACGTTTATAACTTTATGAAACAAATACAAATATTTATAAAATATTTACGAAACAAATTCAAACGTTTCACCTTTTTAGCGATTTAAGCCAGAGTTTAAAGCATTAAAAAACCAATCCAAACGTTTAAATCATTACAAATATAATCCAAACGTTTCCCCTTTTTAGCAATTTAAGCCAAACGTTAACAAACGCTACGAAACAAATCCAAATGTTTCACGTTTTTAGGGATTTAAACTAAACGTTTAAGATATTACGAAACAAATCAAAATGTTTCCCCTTTTCAGCGATTTAAGCTAAACGTTTACAAACGTTATGAAACAAATCTAAGCATTTCCCCTTTTTATCAATTTAAGCCAAACGTTTAAAATGTTACGAAAACAATCCAAACGTTTAAAATGTTACGAAACAAATCCAAACTTTTCACATTTTTTAGCGATTTAAGCCAAACATTTACGAACATTATAAAACAAATCCACACGTTTCACCCATTTAGCGATTGAAGCCAAACGTTTAAAACGTAACGAAACCAATCCAAACGTTTAAAACGTTAAGAAACAAATCCAAATATTTCACATTTTTAGCGATTTAAGCCAATAGTTTACAAATGATACAAAACAAATCCAAACATTTCACCTTTTTAGCAATTTAAGCAAAACGTTTACAAACGTTACTAAACAAATCAAAACATTTCCCCTTTTTAGCAATTTAAACCAAACGTTTAAAACGTTACGAAACAAATCCAAATGTTTCACCTTTTTAGCGATTTAAGCCAAACGTTTAAAACGTTACGAAACCAATCCAAACGTTACGAAAAAATCCTAATGTTTTACCTTTTTAGTGATTAAAGCCAATCGTTTAAGACGCTACGAAACAAATCCTGACGTTTCACCTTTTTAGCAATTTAAGTCAAAAGTTTAAAACGTTTCACCTTTTTCGCGATTTAAGGAAAACGTTTAAAATGTTACGAAAAAAATTCAAACGTTTAAAACGAAACAAATCCTAACGTTTCACCTTTTTGGCGATTTAAGCCAAACGTATTAAACGTAACGAAACAAATCCTACCGTTTCACCATTTTAACAATTTAAGCCAAACGTTTAAAAACTTACGAAACAAATCCAAACGTTTAAAACGTTACGAAACAAATCCTAACGTTTCACCTTTTTAACGATTGAAGTCAAACGTTTACAAACTTTACGAAACAAATCCAAACGTTTCACCTTTTAAGCCATTTAAGCCAAACGTTTACAAACGTCACGAAACAAATCCAAATATTTCACCTTTTTAGTGATTTAAGCCAAACATTTAAAACATTAAGAAACCAATCCAAACATTTCACCTTTTTAGCTATTTACCCCAAACGTGTACTAATGCTAGGAAACAAATCCAAATGTTTCACCTTTTGATCAATTTAAGGCAATCGTTTAAAACGTTATGAAACCAAACCAAACGTTTCAACTTTTTAGCGATTTAAGCAAAACCGTTTACAAATGTTACGAAACAAATCCAAACGTTTCACCTTTTTAGCGATTTAAGCCAGACGTTGAAAATGTTATGAAACCAATCCAAACATTTTAAACGTTACAAAACAAATCCTAACGTTTCACCATTTTACTGATTTAAGCCAAACATTTAAAACGTATCGAAAAAAATCCAAACGTTTACAACATTACGAAATAAATCCAAACATTTAAAAAAAGTTACGAAACAAATCTAAACGTTTCACCTATTTAGCGATTTAAGCCAAACGTTTAAAACGTTACGAAACCAAGCCAAAAGTTTAAAACGTTGGGAAACAAACCCTAAACCTTTTTAGCGATTTAAGCTAAACGTTTAAAACGTTATGAAGTCAATCTAAACGTTTAAAATATTAAGAAACAAATCCTAACGTTTCACCTTTTTAGTGATTTAAGCAAAACGTTCGAAACGTTACAAAACAAATCCAAACGATTAAAACATTACAAAACAAATCCTAATGGTTCACCTTTTTAGCGATTAAGCCAAACATTTAAAACGTCACGAAATAAATCCTAATTTTTCACCTTTTTAGCGATTTAAGCCAAACTTTTACAACGATACGAAATAAATCCTAACGTTTCACCTTTTTAGCAATTTAAGCCAAACGTTTAAAACGTTACGACAAAAATCCACACGTTAAAAACGTTATAAAGCAAATCGCAAACGTTTCACTGTTTTGCGATTTAAGCCAAAATTTTAAAATATTTCAAAACAAATCCAAACATTTTACCTTCTTATCGATTTAAGCCAAACATTTAAAATGTTACAAAATAAATCCAAATATTTCACATTTTTAGTGGTTTAAGCCAAACATTTAAAATATTACAAAACACATCCCAACGTTTAATACGTAACAAATCCTAACGTTTCACCTTTTTAGTAATTTAAGCCAAACATGTTAAACGTAACGAAACAAATCCCACTGTTCCACCATTTTAGCGATTTAAGCCAAAAGTTTAAAAAGTTATGAAAGAAATCTAGACGTTTGCAACGTAATGAAACAAATCCTAACGTTTCACCTATTAGCGATTGAAACCAAATGTTTACAAACATTACGAAACAGATCCAAATGTTTCACCTTTTTAGCGATTTAAGCCAAACGTTTATAAACGTTACGAAACAAATTCTAACGTCTCACCTTTTTAGTGATTTATGCCAAACATTTAAAACGTTACCAAACCGATCCAAACATTTCACCTTTTTAGCGATTTAATCCAAAACGTTTACAAATGCTAGGAAACAAATCTAAATGTTTCACCTTTTTATCAATTTAAGCCAAACGTTTAATACGTTACGAAACCAAATCAAACGTCTCCCCTTTTTAGCGATTTAAGCCAAAAGTTTACAAATGTTACGAAACAAATCCAAACGATTCACCTTTTTAGCTATTTAAGCTAAACGTTAAAAACATTACGAAAACATTCCAAACATTTTAAACGTTACGAAACAAATCCAAATATTTCACCACTTTAGTGATTTAAGCCGAACGTTTAAAATGTATTGAAAAAATCCCAACGTTTAAAACGTTACAATACAAATCCAAACATTTGAAAAAAGGTTGCATAACAAATCCAAACGTTTCACCTTTTTAGCAATTTAAGCCAGACGTTAAAAACGTTACGAAACTAATCCAAACGTTAAAAATGTTACAAAATAAATCCTAAACCTTTTTAGCGATTTAAGCCAAACGTTTAAAACAATATGAAACAATTCAAACGTTTAAAACAATATGAAACAATTCAAACGTTTAAAACATTGCGAAACAAATCCTAACGTTTCATCTTTTTAGCCGTTTAAGCTAAACGTTAACAAACTTTATGAAAGAAATCCAAACATTTTACTTTTTTAGCGAATTAAGAAAAACGATTACAAACGTTACGAAACAAATCCAAACTTTTCACCTTTTTAGCGATTTAAGCCGAACATTTAAAACGTTACTTAACCAATCCAAACCTTTCCCCCTTTTTGTGATTTAAGCCAAACGTTTAAAACATTACGAAATCAATCCAAACGTTTACAAATGTTACAAAAACAAATCCAAACGTTTCACCTTTTTAGTGATTGAAGCCTAACATTTAAAACGTTACGAAACCAATCAAAACATTTATAACGTTACGAGACAAATCCTAACGTTTCACCTCTTTGATGATTTAAGCCCAACGTTTAAAACGGAACGAAACAAATCCAAACGTTTCACCTTTTTAGTGATTTAAGCCAAATGTTTACAGACGTTATGAAACAAATCCAAACGTTTCACCTTTTTAGCGATTTAAGCAAAATGTTTAAAACGTTACGAAAAAAATCTAAACGTTTCACCTTTTTAGCAATTTAAGCCAAACGTTTAAAACGTTATGAAACCAATCCAAACGTTTAAAACATTACGAAAAAAATCCAAACGTTTCACCTTTTTAGAAATATAAGCCAAAGGTTTACAAACATTAGGAAAGAAATCCATATGTTTCACCCTTTTATCAATTTAAGTCAAACGTTTAAAACGTTACGAAACCAATCCAAACGTATAAAACGTTACGAAATAAATCCAAACGTTTTACCTTTTTAGAGATTTATGCCAACGTTTACAAAGGTTAAAAAACAAATCCAAACATTTTACCCTTTTAGGGATTTAAGCCAAGACGTTTAAAACGTTACAAAACCAATCCAAACATTTAAAACGATACGAAACAAATCCAAACGTATCATCTTTTTAGCCATTTAATCCAAAAGTTAAAAAACGTTACGTAGGAAATCCAAACGTTTCACCTTTTTAGCAATTTAAGCCAAACATTTAAAACGTTACTTAACCAATCGATACGTTTAAAACGTTATGAAACAAATTTAAACGTTTCACCTTTTTTGGGATTTAAGCCAAACGTTTAAAACTTTACGAAACAAATCCTAACATTTCACCTTTTTAGTGATATATGATAAACGTTTACAAACGTTACGAAACAAATCCAAACGTTTCACCTTTTTAGCGATTTAAGCCAAACGGTTAAAATATTACAAAACAGTCCAAATGTTTAAAACATTACGAAAAAAATCATAACGTTTCACTTTTTAGCGATTTAACCCAAATGTTTAAAATGTTACGAAATAAATCCTAACGTTTCAGCTTTTTAGCGATTTAAGCCAAACGTTTAAAATGTTACGAAACAAATCCAAATGTTTCACCTTTTTATCGATTTAAGCCAAACGTTTAAAACGTTATGAAAGAAATCCAAACGTTTGAAACGTTACGAAAAAAATCCAAAAGTTTGTCCTTTTTAGCGATTTAAGTTAAAAGTTACAAAAATTACGAAGCAAATCCAAATGTTTCTTTTGAGCGATTTAAGCCAAAAATGTTGTAAAACGTTATGAAACCAATCCAAACGTTTAAAATGTTACGAAAGGAATCCTAAGGTTTCACCTTTTTATCCATTAAAGCCAAACGTTTAAAATGTTACGAAACAAATCCTAACATTTCCCCTTTTTAATGATTTAAGCCGAACGTTTAAAACGTAATCAAATCAATCCTAACGTTTTGTCTTTTTAACGATTTAAGCCAAACATTTAAATTGTTACAAAACAAATCCTAACGTTTCCCCTTTTTAGAAATTTTAGCCAAACCTTTAAAACATTTTAAAACAAATGCTAACATTTCACCTTTTTAGTGATTTAAGCCAAACATTTAAAAAGTTACGAAATAGATGTTTCACCTTTTTAGTGATTTAAGCCAAACGTTTGAATCGTTATGAAACCAATCCAAACGTTTAAAACGTTATGAAATAAATCCAAACGTTTCGAAATAAATCCAAACAATTTGCCTTTTTAGCGATTGAAGCCAAACAATTACAAACATTACGAAACAAATCCAAACGTTTCACCTTATTAGTCATTTAAGCCAAACATTTAAAACGTTACTTAACCAATCCAAACGTTTAAAACGTTATGAAACACATACAAATGTGTCACCTTTTAAGCGATTTATGCCAAACGTTTTAAACGTTATAAACAAATCCAAAAATTTCACCTTTTTAGGAATTTAAGCTAAACGCTTAAAAACTATACGAAACAAATCCAATCGTTTCACCTTTATAGCAATGCAAGCCAGAAGTTTAAAAAGTTACGAAACAAATCCAAACGTTTAAACTGTTACGAAAAAAAAATCCTAAAGTTTCACCTTTTTAGCGATTTAAGCCAAACGTTGAAAACGTTATTAAACAAATCCTAACGTTTCAATTTTAGCGATTTAAGCCAAACGTTTATAACGTTACGAAACAAATTCTAAAGTTTCATCTTTTAATAAATTTAAGCCAAACGTTTAAAACATTACAAAATAAATACGAATGTTTCACTGTTTTAGCGATATAAGCCAAACGTTTAAAACATTTCGGAACAAATCCAAACGTTTAACCTTTTTAACAATTTAAGCCAATCGTTTAAATCGTTACAAAATAAATCCAAACGTTTAACCTTTTTAACAATTTAAGCCAATCGTTTAAATCGTTACAATACAAATCCTAACATTTCACCTTTTTAGCGATTTAAGCCAAACATTTAAAACTTTACAAAACAAATCCTAACGTTTCACCTTTTTAGTGATTTAAGCCAAACGTTAAAAATATTATGAAACAAATCCAAATGTTTCACCTTTTTAGTGATTTAAGCCAAACATTTTAAAAGTTACGAAACCAATCCTAACGTTTAATATGTTATGAAAAAAATCCAAACGTATCTCCTTTTTTGAGATTTAAGCCAAACGTGTACAAACGTCACAAAACAAATCCAAATGCTTCGCCTTTTTAGCGACTTAACCAAACGTTTAAAACGTCACGAAACCAATCCAAACGTTTGAAACGTTACGAAACAAATCCAAACATTTCACCTTTTTAGCGATTTAAGCCAAACAATTACAAACATTACGAAACAAATCCAAACATTTTGCTTTATTAGCAATTTAAGCCAAACATTTATAACGTTACTTAGCCAATCCAAACGTTTAAAACGTCATAATACAAATCCAAATGTGTCACCTTTTTAGCGATTGAAGCCAAACGATTACAAATATTACGAAACAAATCAAAACGTTTCACCTTATTAGACATTTAAGCCAAACATTTAAAATGTTACTTAACCAATCCAAACGTTTAAAACGTTATGAAATACATACAAGTGTGTCACCTTTTTGGCGATTTAAGCCGAACGTTTAAAACGTTACAAACAAATCCAAACATTTCACCTTTTTAGCAATTTAAGCTAAACGTTTACAGACGTTACGAAACAAATCCAAACGTTTCACCTTTATAGCAATTTAAGCCAAACGTTTAAAAAGATACGAAACCAATCCAAACATGAAAATGTTACGGAAAAAATCCTAACGTTTCACATTTTTAGCGATTTAAGCCAAAAGTTGAAAACGTTACGAAAAAAATCCTAACGTTTCACTTATTTAACGATTTAAGCCAAACGTTTAAAACGTTACGAAACAAATCCTAATGTTTCACCTTTTAATCGATTTAAGATAAACGTTTATAACATTACGAAACAAATCCTAACGTTTAACACTTTTAGCGATTTGAGCTAAACGTTTAAAACATTTCAGAACAAATCCAAACGTTTAACTTTTTTAGCAATTTAAGCCAATCGTTTAAATCGTTACAAAACAAATCCTAACATTTCACCTTTTAGCGATTTAAGCCAAACGTTTAAAACTTTACGAAAAAAATTCTAACGTTTCACCTTTTTAGCGATTTAAGCCAAGCGTATAAAAAGTTACGAAACCAATCCAAACGTATAAAAAGTTACGAAAACAAATCCTAACGTTTCACCTTTTTAGAGATTTAAGCCAAAGGTTTACAAACATTAGGAAACAAATCCAAACGTTTCTCCCTTTTATCAATTTAAGCCAAACGTTTAAACCGTTATGAAATAAATCCAAATGTTTAAAACGTTACGAAATAAATCCAAACGTTTCATCTATTTAGCGATTTATGCCAACGTTTACAAAGGGTAAGAAACAAATCCAAACGTTTTACCCTTTTAGCGATTTAAGTCTTAAAACCGAATCCAATCCAAACATTTAAAATGTTACGAAACAAATCCTAATGTTTCGCCTTTTTAACCATTTAATCCAAAAGTTAACAAACGTTACGAAACAAATCCAAATGTTTCACCGTTTTAGCAATTTAAGCCAAACATTTAAAATGTTATTTAACCAGTCCAAATATTTACAACGTTATGAAACAAATTCAAACGTTTCACCTTTTTTTCAATTTAAGCCAAACGTTTAAAAGTTTATGAAATAAATCCAAACGTTTCACCTTTTTAGCGATTTATGATAAACGTTTTCAAACGTTACGAAACAAATCCAAACGTTTCACCTTTTTAGCGATTTAAGCCAAACAATTAAAATGTTACGAAACCAATCCAAATGTTTAAAACGTTACGAAAAAATCCTAATGTTTCACCTTTTTAGCGATTTAAGCCAAACGTTTAAAATGTTACGAAACAAATCCTAACGTTTCACCTTTTTAGTGATTTAAGTCAAACGTTTAAAACTTTATGAAACAAATCCAAACATTTCACCTTTTTAGTGATTTAAGCCAAACGTTTGAAAAGTTACGAAACCAATCCTAACGTTTAATATGTTACGAAAATCCAAACGTTTCTCCTTTTTTGAGATTTAAGCCAAACGTGTACAAACGTCACAAAACAAATCCAAACGTTTCTCCTTTTTAGCGGTTTAACCAAACGTTTAAAACGTCACGAAACCAATCCAAACTTTTGAAACGTTACGAAACAAATCCAAACATTTCATCTTTTAAGCGATTTAAGCCAAACAATTACAAACATTATGAAACAAATCCAAACATTTCACCTTATTAGCAATTTAAGCCAAACATTTAAAACGTTACTTAACCAATCCAAACGTTTAAAACGTCACGAAACAAATCCAAATGTGTCACCCTTTTAGCGATTGAAGCCAAACGATTACAAACATTACGAAACAAATCCAAACGTTTCACCTTATTAGTCATTTAAGCCAGACATTTAAAACGTTACTTAACCAATCCAAACGTTTAAAACATTATGAAACACATATACAAATATGTCACCGTATTAGCGATTTAAGCCAAACGTTTAAAACGATACAAACAAATCCAAAAATTTCAACTTTTTAGCAATTTAAGCTAAACGTTTACGGACGTTACGAAACAAATCCAAACGTTTCACCTTTATAGCAATTTAAGCCAAACGTTTAAAAAGTAATGAAATCAATCCAAACGTTTAAAAAGTTATGAAATCAATCCAAACGTTTAAAACGTTATGAAAAAAATCCTAACGTTTCACCTTTTTAGCGATTTAAGCTAAACATTGAAAATGTTACGAAACAAAATCCTAACGTTTCACCTTTTAATCGATTTAAGCCAAACGTTTAAAACGTTACGAAACAAATCCTAACGTTTCACTCTTTTAGCGATTTAAGTCAAACGTTTAAAACATTTCGGAAAAAATCCAAACGTTTGACTTTTTTAACAATTTAAGCCAATCGTTTAAATCGTTACAAAACAAATCCTAACATTTTACCTTTTTAGCAATTTAAGCCAAACGTTTAAAACTTTACGAAAAAAAATCCTAACGTATTACCTTTTTAGCGATTTAAGCCAAGCATTTAAAACGTTACGAAACCAATCCAAACGTATAAAAAGTTACGAAAAAAATCCTAACATTTCACCTTTTTAGCGATTTAAGTCAAAGGCTTACAAACATTAGGAAACAAATCCAAATGTTTCACCCTTTTATCAATTTAAGACAAACGTTTAAAATAATACGAAACTAATCCAAATGTTTCAAACGTTACTGTAATACCCCGTATTTGTATAAGTCACGTGTAAAGGTTTTATTAGCCGGGAATACATAAATTAAATTTAAACGTAAATTTAATTTATAAGTATCCCTAAAAGTATATCGTAATAATAGGAGTTTAAAATTTAAATCGAGGATTTAAATTTTAATAAAGGAATATGACGGGACTAATAGAACATAAAATACGACTGGAATCGTAAGATAAATATATCTTGATAATTAATATATTAATATACCACTCTAAGTGGAGAGTTTAATATTTCGGACAAAACCCCGAAATTAAAATGTCGAAACTCGGAAATCTCGACGTGTAATTAACGAATATAAGTTAAGATATATATATATATATTATATAAAAAAAATAAGAGGATAAGAAAGAAAGAAAAATGAGTGGGCGGCAAGTTATGAAAAAAGTATCATTTGGTCCTTAGATTCTTTACTTTAATTAGTTTTAGTTATAAACTAATTAAGTATTATTCGTTAGTCCAACTTAAAATAAAATAATATATAAGTTCCGAGCGAATAATTTTGGTGTCATTATTCGCGAAATAATTTGACGAAGCTATCGTCAAAGTTTCATAGAATTTGGACGTAGAAAGTTTAATCAAGTGGGACTGATTTGGACCTAATAAATCTTCCGAGATTTATTTAAAATAAAATATAAGTCGGATGAGAATAAAAATTATATTTTTATTCCTATTATATTTTATTAGATTTTTGGATAAATTCTCACGAAAATTGAAAGTCGTTTCCGTTCGGGCTACGGACGACTAGTTTAGAAGTTTTTTTTAAAGTGCATGATTGAACTAGTACTTAAACGCATTTTAGCCGAATCTATATATATAACATTTCATTCACAAAATAGAGGTACAGACCTCATTCTTTCAAAATGAAAGAATAAAGAGAGCTACGCTCTCTGAAACAGGCGAGAGAGTTAGGGTTTAGGCGATTCCGATCCGTTTCGTCCGTTTCTTGATTCTAACTCCGTTTCTTCGACGATTACTCAAGTAATCGAGGTACTAAACCTGTATTAAATGTTTATTTTAATATATTTTGATATAATTCGAATATATATTCGTTTATAAACGGTTACCGTATCGGACGATCGATTTAAACGTCCGATTTATAATTGGATTGTATATATGTGTTATAGGACGTTAAATTTGCATTTTTGGACGTTTCGAACTAAAAGAAACACGTCAGAACGGCCCGGGAATTGATTTTTCCGGGGCGGCGTACGCCCGTACAGTTTGTGCGGTGTGCGCCCGCACAACTGTGCGACGCGCCCGCACAACTGTGCGACGCGCCCGCACAACTGTACGACGCGCCCGCACAGGCCGGCGGCTCGCCCGCATTGATAGTTCCTCGAGCGCATACGTGGGGACTTTGTCGGACTTTGACGGGGGGCGATTCCGAGGGGTTTTCGCCTAATAACCCGAGATGTTTTCCGACCTAATCTAAAACGTTTTAAAGAAATGTTTTTAAATCTAAGATAAAGACTTTTAAAATGAGATTTTAAAAGTAAAGTTAAACGTTTAAAAAGGACTTTAAAAGAGTTAGAGTCGACGTTTAACCAGTTTAAAAGATTTAGCAATCGGCTTTGCTAAATAATTAGTATACGACTGTGAATTGTTTTAACAATCAAGTCTATACTTTTAAATGATTTATTTAGGTATGGCTATACCTAAAAAGGACTTCTAGAATGAAGTCTAAATATTTTCTTGAGATGAAAACAGTTTAAATAATTTTAAAAAGAACGAGACCATAAGTGTTAAGGGTTATATATTTGTGTGATTTGTCTGGACCTAGGTTTCAGGACCTAGATGCTTATACCAGAATTGGGTATTGATATATTGTCTTGTGTGTTTTGTATGTTTGATCCGACTAGCTGTCCAGCAGTCAGACCAGGACTCAGGGGAGTCTGTCATACCTACGGCGGTGCTAAGTAGTAACTTAGCAGTACTGTAAGTTTACGTGTTTACTTTTGAATATCAGTATTCAATTATTTTAATAATATTTGCAGAAGGAAGATAGGGTTGAGATAACAAGGTTATCCAACCAGTACTTCTGAAACCATAATTCGCTTAAAGGTATATTTCAGAAATGTGTTTGCGTTAAACGAGAAAAGTTTTAACGGTATTTTCTGAAAATGGATCGTACGCGAGGTGCGATCTTTTAATAATATTTGCAAAAAATTTCTAGAGGTTCTAGGCTTGCTACGGGTTTCGGAACAACCATTCCTATTCCCTAGCGCCGGTCGTGACTTGGATTAGGGTGGAATTCGGGTCGTGACAGTTACGGAATAAATCCAAACGTTTCACCTGTTTAGCGATTTATGCCAATGTTTACAAAGATTACGAAACAAATCCAAATGTTTTACCCTTTTAGCGATTTAAGGCAAACGTTTAAAACTTTACGAATCCAATCCAAACATTTAAAACGTTACGAAATAAATCCAAACATTTCGTCTCTTTAACCATTTAATACAAAAGTTAACAAACGTTACGAAACGAATCCAAACGTTTCACCTTTTTAGCAATTTAAGCCAAACATTTCAGATGTTGCTTAACCAATCCAAATGTTTAAAACGTTATGAAACAAATTCAAACGTTTCACCTTTTTTGTGATTTAAGCCAAACGTTAAAAAGAATACCAAATAAATCCAAACGTTACACCTTTTTAGCGATTTAAGCCAAACATTTAAAATGTTACGAAATCAATCCAAATGTTTAAAACGTTACGAAAAAAATCCTAATGTTTCACCTTTTTTGCGATTTACGCCAAACGTCTAAAATGTTACGAAATAAATCCTAACGTTTCAGCTTTTTAACGATTTCAGTCAAACGTTTAAAATGTTACGAAACAAATCAAAATGTTTCACCTTATTAGCGATTTAAGCCAAACGTTTAAAACGTTACAAAACCAATCCAAACGTTACGAAAAAAATCCAAACGTTTGTCCTTTTTAGCGATTTAAGTCAAAAGTTTACAAATATTACGAAACAAATCTAAATGTTTCACCTTTTGAGCTATTTTAGCGAAACGTTTACAAATGTCACGAAAAAAAATCCAAACGTTTCATCTTTTTAGTGATTTAAGCCAAAATATTGTAAAACATTTTGAAACCAATCCAAATGTTTAAAACGTAATGAAACAAATCCTAAGGTTTCACCTTTTTAGCCGTTTAAGCCAAACGTATAAAACGTTACGAAGAAAATCCTAACGTTTCACCTTTTTTATCATTTAAGCCAAATATTTAAAACGTAACGAAACAAATCCTAACATTTTGCCTTTTGAACGATATAAGCCAAACATTTAAAACGTTACAAAACAAATCCTAATGTTTCCCCTTTTTAACAATTTTAGCCAAACCTTTAAAACATTTCAAAACAAATGCTAACATTTCACCTTTTTAGCGATTTAAGCAAAACATTTAAAAAGTTATGAAACAAATCCAAACGTTTTCCCTTTTTAATGATTTAAGACAAACGTTTGAAAAGTTACGAAACCAATCCAAACGTTTAAAATGTCACGAAACAAATTCAAACGTTTCTCCTTTTTAGAGATTTAAGCCAAACGTGTACAAACGTTATGAAATAAATCCAAACGTTTCGCCGTTTTAGCGATTTAACCAAACGTTTAAAACGTCACGAAATAAATCCAAACGTTTGAAACGTTACGAAACAAATAAATATTTTCATCATTTTAAGCCAAACGATTACAAACATTACGAAACAAATCCAAACATTTCACCTTATTAGCAATTTATGCCAAACATTTAAAACGGTACTTAACCAATCCAACGTTTAAAACGTCACGAAACAAATCCAAATTTTTCACCTTTTTAGCGATTGAAGCCAAATGATTGTAAACATTACGAAACAAATCCAAACGTTTCACCTCTAAAAAGGAGAAACATTTCACCTTTTTAGTCATTTAAGCCAAACATTTAAAACGTTACATAACCAATCCAAACGTTTAAAACATTATGAAACACATTCAAATGTGTCACCTTTTTAGCGATTTAAGCCAAACGTTTAAAATATTACAAACAAATCCAAAAAATTCACCTTTTTTGCAATTTAAGCTAAACGTTTACAAACGTTAAGAAATAAATCCAAACGTTTCACCTTTATAGCAATTTAAGTCGAACGTTTAAAAAGTTACGAAACCAATCCAAACGTTTAAAACGTTGCGAAAACAAATTCTAACGTTTCACCTTCTTAGAGATTTAAACCAAACATTGAAAACGTTACGAAACAAATCCAAACGTTTCACTTTTTTAGCGATTTAAGCCAAACATTTAAAACGTTACGAAACAAATCCTAACGTTTCACCTTTTAATCGATTTAAGCCAAACGTTTAAAACTTTACGAAACAAATCCTAACGTTTCACTCTTTTAGCGATTTAAGCCAAACGTTTAAAACATTTCGGAACAAATCCAAACGTTTAACCTTTTTAGCAATTTATGCCAATCGTTTAAATCGTTACAAAAAAAATCCTAACATTTCACCTTTTTAGCGATTTAAGCCAAACGTTTAAAACTTTACCAAACAAATCCTAACATTTCACCTTCTTAGCAATTTAAGCCAAAACGTTTAAAACGTTACGACACAAATCCAAACGTTTAAAACATTACGAAACAAATACTAATGTTTCACCTTTTCAGCGAATTAAGCCAAACGTTTATTACGTTACGAAACCAATCCAAACGATTAAAACGTTTCGAAAAAAATCCAAACGTTTGTCCTTCTTAGAGATTTAAATCAAAAGTTTACAAACGTTACGAAACAAATCCAAATGTTTCACCATTTGAGCGATTTTAGCGAAACGTTTACAAATGACACGAAAGAAATCCAAATGTTTCACCTTTTTAGCGATTTAAGCCAAAATGTTGTAAAACGTTACGAAACCAATCCAAACGTTTAAAACGTTACGAAATAGATTATATGGTTTCATCTTTTTAGCCATTCAAGCCAAACGATTAAAACATTACGAACCAAATCCTAATGTTTTACCTTTTTAATGATTTAATCCAAACGTTTAAAGCGTAACGAAACAAATCCTAATGTTTTGCCTTTTTACTGATTTAAGCCAAACATTTACGTTTCCCCTTTTTAGCTATATTAGCCAAACCTTAAAAACATTTTGAAACAAATGCTAACGTTTCACATTTTTAGCAATTTAATCCAAACATTTAAAAAGTTACGAAACAAATCAAAACGTTTCACCTTTTTAGTGATTTAAGCCAAACGTTTGAAACGTTACGAAACATATCCAAACATTTAAAACGTTAGCGTTTCCCTTTTTTAGAGATTTTAGCCAAACGTTTACAAACCTTAGAAAACAAATCCAAACGTTTCGCCTTTTTAGCGATTTAACCAAACGTTTAAAACGTCACAAAACTAATCCAAACGTTTCACCTTTTTAGCGATTTAAGCCAAACGATTACAAACAATACGAAACAAATCCAAACATTTCACCTTATTAGCAATTTAAGCCAAATATTTAAAATGTTACTTAACCAATCCAAACGTTTATAACGTCACGAAACAAATCCAAATGTTTCACCTTTTTAGCTATTTAATCCAAACGTTTCACCTTATTAGTCATTTAAGATAAACATTTAAAACGTTACTTAACTAATCCAAACGTTTAAACATTTATGAAACACATACATATGTTTCACCTTTTTAGCGATTGAAGCCAAACGATTACAAACATTACGAAACAAATCCAAACGTTTCACCTTATTAGTCATTTAAGCCAAATGTTTAAAACGTTATTAACCACATACAAATGTTTCACCTTTTTAGCAATTTAAGCCAAACGTTTACAGACGTTACAAAACAAATCTAAACGTTTCACCTTTAAAGCAATTTAAGCCAAACGTTTAAAAAGTTACGAAACCAATCCAAACGTTTAAAACGTTACGAAATAAAACCTAATGTTTCACCTTATTAGCGATTTAAGCCAAATGTTGAAAACCTTACGAAACAAATCCTAACATTTCACTTTTTAGCGATTTAAGCCAAAATTTTAAAACGTTATGAAACAAATCCTAACGTTTTGCCTTTTTATCGATTTAAGCCAAACGTTTAAAACGTTATGAAATAAATCCTAATGTTTCACTGTTTTAGCGATTTAAGCCAAACATTTAAAATATTTCATAACAAATCCAAACGTTTAACCTTTTTAGCAATTTAATCCAATTGTTTAAATCGTTACAAAAGAAATCTGAACATTTCACCTTTTTAGCGATTTAAGCCAAACGTTTAAAACTTTACGAAACAAATCCTATCTTTTCACCTTTTTAGCAATTTAAGCCAAACTTTTAAAACGTTATGACACAAATCCAAACGTTTAAAACGTTACGAAATAAATCCCAATGCTTCACGTTTTTAGAGATTCGAGCAAAAAGTTTAAAACGTTACAAAACAAATCCAAACCTTTTACCTTTTTAGCAATTTAAACAAAATATTTAAAATGATACGAAACAAATCCAAACATTTAAAACGTCACAAAACAAATCCTAACATTTCACTTTTTTACCGATTTAAGCCAAAACGTTTAAAATGTTACAAAACAAATCCAAGCGTTCCATCTTTTTAGCGATATAAGCCAAACGTTTAATTTATTACGAAACAAATCCAAGCGTTTCCCCCTTTTTAGTGATTTATGAAAATGCTTAAAACGTTTCGAAACAAATCCAAACGTTATAACATTAGAGATTTAAGCCAAACGTTTACAAATGTTACGAAACGTTATGAAACAAATCCAAATGTTTCCCCTTTTTAGCGATTTAACCAAACGTTTAAAACACTAAGAAACAAATCCAAATATTTCATCTTTTTAGTGATTTAAGCCAAACATTTACAAACGTTTCGAAACAAATATAAACGTTTCAACTTTTTAGCGATTTATATGAAACGCTTAAAATGTTATGAAACAAATCCAAACGTTTAAAACGTTAAGAAACAAATCCTAACATTTCACCTTTTTAGCGATTAAAGACAAACGTTAACAAACGTTACGAAATAAATCCAAATGTTTCACATTTTTAGCAATTTAAGCAAAACGTTTACAAACGTTACGAAACAAATCCAAACGTTTCACCTTTTTATCAATTTAAGCCAAATATTTAAAACGTAATGAAACCAATCCAAACGTTTAAAATATTACGAAACAAATCCAAGCGTTTCACCTTTTTAGTGATTTTAGTGAAATGTTTACAAACGTTACGAAACAAATCTAAACGTTTCACCTTTTTAGTGATTTAATCCAAACTTTTAAAACGTTACGAAACCAATCCAAACGTTTAAAAACATTACGAAAGAAATTCTAACATTTCACTTTTTAGTGATTTAGGCCAAACGTTAAAAACGTAACAAAACAAATCCTAACGTTTTGCATTTTTAACGATTTAAAGCAAACATTTAAAACGTTAAGAAACAAATCCTAACGTTTCTCCTTTTTAGCTATTTAAGCCAAACGTTTAAAACGTTAGAAAACAAATCCAAACGTTTCACCTTTTTAGCAAATTAAGCCAAACGATTACAAACGTTACAAACAAATTCAAAAGCTTTACCTTTTCAGCGATTTAAGCCAAATATTTAAAATGTTACTTAACCAATCCAAACTTTTAAAACGCTATGTAACTAATAGAAACGTTTCACCTTCTAGCAATTTCAATGTAACGTTTAAAACGTAATGACACCAATCCAAACGCTTCACCTTTTTAGCGATTTAAGCCAAACGTTTACAAATGATACAAAACAAATTCAAACATTTCACCTTTTCAGCGATTTAAGCCAAACGTTTAAAACGATACGAAACAAATCCAAACGTTTAAAACATTACGAAAAATAATCTTTACGTTTCACCTTTTTTATTGATTTAGGCCAAATGTTTACAAACGTTACGAAACAAATCCAAACGTTTCACCTTCTTATCAATTTAAGCCAAATATTTAAAACGTTACGAAACCAATCTAAATGTTTAAAATGTTACGAAACGAATCCAAACATTTCACCTTTTTAGAAATTTAAGCCAAATGTTTGCAAACGTTACGAAACAAATCGAAGCGTTTCACCTTTTTAGTGATTTAAGCCAAACGTTTAAAACGTTACAAAACTAATCCAAACGTTTAAAATTTCATGGTAGAAATCATAACGTTTCACCTTTTTAGCGATTTAAGCCAAACCTTTAAAACGTTATGAAACAAATCATAATGTTTCGCCTTTTTAGCAATTTAAGACAAACGTATAAAACGTTACGAAAAAATCCTAAATATTCCTTTTTTTAGCGATTAAAGCCAAATGTTTAAAACGTTTCGAAACAAATCCAAACGTGTCCCCTTTTTAGTGAATTAAGCAAACGTTTAAGACGCTACGAAACCAATCCAAATATTTAAAACATTACAAAACAAATCCTAACTTTTCACCTTTTTAGCTATTTAAGCCAAACGTTTACAAACGTTGCGAAACAAATCCAAATGTTTCACCTTATTACTTATTTAAGCCAAACGTTTAAAACATAACAAAACAAATCCTAACATTTCGCCTTTTTAACGATTTAAGCCAAACATTTTAAACGTTACGAAACAAATCTTAACGTTTTCCCTTTTTTAGCGATTAAATCCAAACGTTTAAAACGTTATGAAACAAATTCAAACATTTCACTTTTTAGCGATTTAAGCCAAACGGTTACAAACGTTTCAACTTTTTAGCGATTTAAGCCAAACGAATACAAACGTTATGAAACAAATCCAAACGTTTCAACTTTTTTGCGTTTTAAGCCAGACATTTAAAACATTACTTAACCAATCCAAACGTTTAAAACGTTATGTAACTAATCGAAACGTTTCTCCTTTTAGCGATTTAAGCGAAACGTTTAAAACGTTACGAAACAAATCCAAACGTTTCACCTTTTTAGCGATTTAAGCGAAACGTCTACAAACGTTACGAAACAAATCCAAACGTTTCACCTTTTTAGCCATTTTAGCTAAACGTTTAAAACTTTACGATGCCGATCCAAACATTTAAAACATTACGAAACCAATCCAAATGTTTAAAACGTTACGAAACAAATCCGAACGTTTCACCTTTTTAGTGATTTAAGCCAAACATTTAAAACGTAACGAACCAAATCCTAACGTTTTGCCTTTTTAACTATTTATGCAAAACATTTAAAACGTTACGAAATAATTCCTATTGTTTCACCACTTTAGCGATTGAAGACAAACGTTTCAACTTTTTAGCGATTAAAGCCAAACATTTACAAACGTTACGAAACAAATCCAAACATTTCTCCTTTTTAGCGATTTAAGCCAAACGATTACAAATGTTACGGAACAAATCCAAACGTTTCACCTTTTTGGCGATTTAAGCCAATCATTTTAAAGGTTATTTAACCAATGCAAACGTTTAAAACGTTATGTAACTAATCGAAACGTTTCACCTCCTTAGCGATTTAACCGAAACGTTTAAAACGTTACGAAACAAATCCAAATGTTTCACCTTTTTAGCAATTTAAGCCAAACGTTTACAAATATTACAAAACAAATTCAAACGTTTCACCTTTTTAGCGATTTAAGCTAAACGTTTAAAACGTTACCAACTAAAACTTTACGAAAAAATCCTAACATTTCACCTTTTTAGCGATTTATGCCAAACTTTTAAAACGTTACGAAACAAATCCTAACGCTTCACCTTTTTAGTGATTTAAACAAACATTTAAAACATTACGAAACCAATCCAAATGTTAAAAACGTTAGGAAACAAATCTGAACGTTTCACCTTTTTAGTAATTTAAGCCTAACATTTAAAACGTAACGAAACAGATCCTAACGTTTCCTCTTTTTAGCGATTTAAGCCAAACGTTTAAAGCGTTACGAAACAAATCCAAACGTTTCAACTAATTAGTAATTTAAGCCAAACGATTACAAACGTTATAAAACAAATCCAAACTTAACGTTTTTAGCGATTTAAGCCAAACATTTAAAACGATACTTAACCAATCCAAACGTTCAAAACGTTACGTAATTAATAGAAACATTTCACCTTTTTAGCGATTTAAGCAAAACTTTAAAACGTGATGAAACCAATCCAAACGCTTCACCTTTTTAGTGATTTAAGCCAAAGGTTTACAAACGTTACAAAATAAATTCAAACTTTTCACCTTTTTAGTGATATAAGCCAAACATTTAAAATTTTACGAAACCAATCCAAACGTTTAAAATGTTACGAAAAAAATTATAACGTTTCACCTTTTTATCGATTTAAGCCAAACGTTGAAAAGGTAACGAAACAAATCCAAACGTTTCACTTTTTAGCGATTTAACCCAAACGTTTAAAATGTTTTGAAACAAATCCTAACCTTTCACCTTTTTAGCAATTTAAGCCAAACTTTTAAAACGTTTCAGAACAAATCCAATGAAATACCCCGTGAAAAAATTTAATATTTTGTGATGAGTTTCCTGTAGTTTTCGGGTAGTGTTCAGTATCGTAGTTCGATTTGTGGTTGGGGATATATTTGGGTATGGTTTAAACCTTGGATAAGTTTGGGTTTCCCATGGGGGTTTGGTCCATGGGCCAAAATTTAAAACATTTGGCCGTTCAGCACAGGTCTCCAACGAGACCTTTGCTAATCAAACACGGTCTCATTCGAGACCATGTAGGGTCTCGAACAAGACCCCAGCCTTTGTGCTGGTCTCGTTCGAGACCAGCAAGTTCTTGAACGAGACCTCAGCTAAATTGCTGGTCTCCTTCGAGACCAGTAGCTGAACCTGAGACCGTTTTGTTTGGTTGCTGAAAATTGTTTCTTTTCAGCCTTATAATTACGTGGTACTTCACGTTTCCTTTCATTGTTTATTTTCTCAAACCCTAGCCGTAAATTGTACTCTCAAAAGTCTCTGAATTTCATCATCTCTTCCTCCTCCCTTCGCAGCAAACTATGTAAGTTTCTCTTTTTCATATTGTTTCAGCATTAGTTAATAAACGACATTCCTTAATTTGGATCGTTCCTGTTTTTTTTTAGATCAAAATCAATTATGTTTCTTCCCAGAGATTCTAGACTCGCGCCTCTACATTTCCCAATCTTATTTTCGCAAAACGGTACGCAATCAATCTCGTTTCAATTGCCGTTGTTTCATTGTATTTGTGTGCTATTTTGATTCTATTTCTTAATGATGTTTCTGCCGTTATTATTGAGACATGATGTTGGTTACTTTTATGATAATTAGCATCCTTGATTATTGGGTTAGCTGAATTGTTTGAGTTGTATTGTTCCGTGATGTTAAATCGCCGTACGGTTCATCGTCGCTTTGAATTTGCTCACTGCCGTTACCTTGTTCTTGTTGCTACTGTTTTCTGAGTTTTACTAGGTGATTAGGGTTGTTGTTTATTCATGAATTATGTTACCAAGTTAGTATAAGATCTTGTATGGCCTAGGGTTTAAGCTTGATGATTACAGTAACTTTATGTTAATGGAGGGAAAGGTTTTGTTTGAAACGTAGGGGATGGCTTAATGGCCAATATGATCACCCAATTGTTTTGTTTAATCAATTAAATCCTTCAAGTTAGTTTATAAATACGTGAATTATGAACGATAAGTATTTCACAACTTAAGCTATAATTACTCGAGTAATTATATTTAATTTCGAATATCAATTTGGCATGAAAATTGGCTAAATTACAATTTAGCCTCTGAACGTTTTTTTTAAACTTATTTGATTAAGTGGTTGCTTAGTAACTCGGGTTACTTGAAATCAAAGTTATTAAGTTTTGTTTTGATGGTTTAGTATTTTATCAAATTATTTTTATAAATATAAACTCGGGTTTATGTTTGATAAATGTTTTGAATTGGGTTAGACTTGGGTCACCAAACAAGTGAGGTTAGCTTGGTAGTTATCGGTAACTCGGCTAACCTACTATTTGGAAATTAATTATTATTTAAAGATAATTAAATAATATTTATGAAATGAATTTTAAAGTAAGAACTCAATGGACTTGTATTAATTGTGCGTTATTACCTATTGGGTATTTTGTGTTGCTCTGGATTGTTTTATTCCGACGTGTTATATGTGTTAGTCCTATGTGGTGTCTAGTACTCTCTAGAGTTAGGATCCGTTTTTAATAATTATTTTATTTGTCTAGACTCGACTACTGTTCGTGCTTCAGAGGCGAACCAGGATTAGTTGCTTGCCAGTTATCACGTGGATTAGCAAGCAATGAGTTTGTACTTACTATTTACCACTTTGCTAAGTAAATTGTTATTTTCATATATATATGATGAATACGATATTGCGAACTGTTTTTATCATTATGGCTTCTAGTTGAAACATGCTATATATTAGGCATCATTAGGACTGCGTACGCACCGGTAATGATCTGGTAAGTTTTATTGTGAAATGTGGTAACTCGGTGTGAGCATAGCTCTCCGGACCAGGTAGAGTAACTAGTTGTAGCTCATCTCTCGGGACTCTGGATATGGTATATGTGTGGTCGGTTGTAACTCAGTGTAGTTTAGCTCTCGGGACCAGGCCTGTTGGATTATGGAAATATTTAGTATTGTGGATTAGGGTTCCAACTATTAAATATAATGTTGTTATAAATTTTTTTAAATGATTTTAAGGTTTTCCACTTAATTAATGTAAATAGTGGTATAAGCTCATCTCAGTATATCTGACCCCGTTGTTTTCACAATTTTTACAGGCTTATGATTTGAGCAAGTTAGCTGATCTTTCGGAGGTTCCATTTATTTTAGTAAAACTATCAAACTGTTTTATTCTTAGACCGCAGTAGTAGACTTGACGTCTTTATTATTATTACAGTTGTTTGTCGGATTGGTCTGACTAGTTATATTGCTTTGGCATCTTACATTATTTACATTTGTTTATGTTATGCCTATTTTAGACTCAGTGTTGGAAAAGCATGTTATATAAATGTTGGATATTATAGACTGCTAGAACTAGGCTGAAGTCTCAGTTGCCCCTGAGCATTGGCTTTCTGCAGGTTTATGTGTTTGTATGTTAACCGAAAGGCTTGTTGCGGGTTATGGTACTATATTACCCATACCCTAGCGCCGGTCACGATTCATGAAAATGGGTCATGACAAACTTGGTATCAGAGCTTTGGTTTCAAACCAAGGCCATTTGCATGCTATGTGTTTACTCTGTTAAGTATTGTTGCGTCATAGGTACTACTGTGGAGATAGGTTTCTTGTCATGTCTTTAAAACGTCATCTTTTGATTTTAAAACATTCTGCCTACACCAATAGGATTGCGTCGAGTCAGTCATATTATATGATTTGATGTTTATATGTTTTTAATGTTATTTCACTTGGGTTAATATTTTATTGCTGTTTATTTCTCGGGAAATCCTACTTGTTTTGTTTCATGCTTGGGTATGAAGTTGTTGTGTATTTAAATTGTTTTTGTTCAATCCTTAGGATATGAACAACGTTGTTAGTACTCGTGCTCGTGTTGCGGCAGAGCAAGGGGCTGAGGCTGATGATGCGATTTCTATGGAATTTGATCAGAATGAACCACAGGTTCAGGCAAATGCTGGATGTGGTCGAGGTAGAGGTGCTTGTAGAGGTAGAGGAGCTGGTGCTGGTAGAGATAGAGGTAGAGGACGTGGTGCAGCAGGCGTTCAGGCACCAAGAGTGCAGCAGGCATCGGATGTGCAGCAGGCACCGAATGTGCAGCAGGCACCGAATGTGCAGCAGTCACCGAATGTGCAGCAGGCACCGAATGTGCAACAGGCACCGATATGCAGGCGTTCGACTTCACTACTTTCTTGGCTAGGATTGTCAAGATGCAAAACAATCAGGCTCTTTTGCAGAATCAGTGTACGGTACTGTGTCAGTTAGCGCAGCAACAACAGCCTTAGGCTGGTGCTGTAGCTGGTGTTGGTGGACTTAATGGTGTCGACCATATTCCGACAGACAGAGAGGTGGTGATGAGCTACATGAAGTTAACTCTGACTTCATTTGATGGCAGTGGAGATGCTCTTGAATTTTTGGAGGAGTTTGAGTACAACAGTCAGAGGATTCAGGCTACGGATCGTCAATCAGTGATGCTTGTTGAGATGTCGCTGAAGGGTCTAGCTAAGGACTGGTTTTGCGATGCTACTAGACCAGAGATGGCTACGGTAACTTGGGCTGAGTTTGTAGTCAGGTTTAGAGACTTCTATCTACCCTTCTCTGTTACTGAGAGTAATAGAGAGAAGCTGTTACATTTGACTAAGGGGGATACATCAGTGACAGACTATACTACGGAGTCTGTTCGCTTGGGTCGATTCACTTCAGATCTACATGGTGATCGAGTGCGGGTGAATGACCGCTATGTTATGGGCTTAGGCTCGGACATTGTTTCTATGCTGATAGGGACAAACAGGGAGTTCTCTCGAGTTTTGGACAGTGCTCGGACTTTGTTTCTTTCTTGATAGGACAGACAGATATACTGACATAAGTCCATAATGCTATTTACATTTATTAAGTTTAATACCCTCAAAACAAATCCTTTTATACTATTATACTTAAGATTACAGAAATAACAATATTGAAATGATCCCAGCGTAAGTATGGCATATCATACCGAACCTAGAGTAGACGGGAACAAATCCTCGTCTTATACCAGCGTAAGCAAGACATTGGTCTGCCAATCCCATAGTACATACCAGTGCACATAGTCTCGATACAAGCCTATCGGAGTAGCTCGTTCCAATCTAGATCCATAATCGCTTAAAATAGTTTGAAAACAGTTTATATACTAAAATAATTGCGGTACTTAATAAAGCGGTAAATAACACTACAAACTCACTGCTTGCTTATCCACGTGAATCTTGGTAAAAAGCTAACCCTGCGTAGACTCCGAAACACGAGCAGTCGACGGGTCTAAGACAAGGTATAAGTTAAAATTAATTCAACCCCTAACTCTACGTATACTAGACACTGCATAGGACTAGCATCTCAAACACAACCAAAGAACAACATTTGAAACACAAGTAATCCCAAAGCCAAGGTACATACATATCCAACCAATAAAATAATTCGTTAAGTTTAGATGAGCTCTCGTTTAAAACAATCCAGAGTAATATTTAATTTAGATAAACCTTTTGTAACTCCAAAGAAATCCCAGAGTAGTGTGTTAGCCATATATCCACTATATGCTCAACACAACATGTCGGGTGACCCATGTCTAACCCGACCCGACCAGAGTAAAATCCAAAGTTAAATCGTTTAAACAAAACCAACGTTTTGAAAATAAAGAACTCACTATAAGTTTAAAACAACCAAGCCAATAACAGAAATACCAATAACAAGCCAATAAATTGTCAACGTTTGACAATTCCACCCGGAGTTTACTTCTCAAACAAAACACCTTAAGTGTAAATAACTTGATATCAAACACTTTGAAATACTTAAACTCAAATCTGAAATATCAACTTAAATAGCCATAAAATCCTTGTAAAATCCGCCACATTTATATACCATAACAACCATTGATATTCAAAACAACCCAAGGTAAACTAACATTTTAAAATAGGTTATAAAACGTATTTCCAGCCATTAACAATTTGATTAAAACCAAAATTAAGTCAAAGCACTCAAATAATCAAATTTGGCAATTTTACAGAAAATTGCCAAAACTAGTCAAACGATTCAAAACCAACAATCGATGCACCAAAGAATGTTACTAATGATTTAATAACATCAAAACATCATATAGAAAATATTAGATCAGTAGGTATAGTATTTGAAAACCATTTTGCAATCGATGCGTTCAATTTCCTTAAATTTTTCAATTTCGCAAATCGTAGAGATTTCAAAAGCCAATTCAATTTAAATAATCACTTAAGAGAAAAAGCTCTTTAAATCAGTAGATATAGATGTATAAACTCATAACAACTTAAATGATTCAGATTCAATCATTCGAATCAATCGCTAAAAGAATCAACTCACAAACAACCTATAACTTGCCAATTTGTTGTTTAAATTATACAAATTCAGTTCCAATCATTATACATCATATTATAATCATATTAAACTCCATTTAAAACATATTATTCAGATCATAAATCTCAAACCATCAATCATTAAGTTTCAATCTCCAAAACACCGTAAAACATGCAAATCTACAAAATAGACATGAACAACAATTCACCAATACATAAGAGATGGAAATAATTACCTTTGAATAAAGAATAACAAGATTATATAAGTATTAAACCCTAGGGAAGGGTCTAGATCAAAACCAACAAGAGCTACAATCACACTAACGAAGAACACCACAATCAAATTGCGTAGGAACCGCAAAACGGATATGTAATCACCAAATCAATTGTTAAAAAACCATAAAGGATCATAATGGAATGATAGAAATAGGGTTTATCTGAGTGTACGGTCGCATAAGGTCTGCTAGGGTGAAAAAGGGCTAAAAGAATCGAGTTAAGGAGCTATTTATAGCAAAACAACAAACCCTACAGTGTCACGTCTCGCCCGAGGTGACTGAATCGCGCCCGTGATTGTGCATCACGATCGTGATGCTCCTGTCACGCCCGTGATACACCCCCTGCTTTCAAAAATATTGATTTTCTTGGCCTTAAGCCCAAGGTCAATCCACACGGCCCAAACCGTACTCAAAACAAGCTCAAACATCGAAATAACTATTGTGCAACCCAAACCAAAGTTCCAAGGAACTAAAACACCAAACATCAACCCAAAACACATTGAAAAACTCATCGTAACAAACAAGAAAAATACGGGGTGTGACAACAGCGCTTCTTCTCAAGCTAGTAGGGGGAGTCGGCATACGCATAGCAAGGGGAGGCATAGTGCTAGGAGTAGTCCTTACAGTTCTAGCAGCAGTGGGAGTAACCGTTGTTCAGGACGCGGGTACAGTGGTGGATCTAACATTCCATTTTGCCATAATTGCAGACGTAGACATTTTGGTCAGTGCCATTTAGCTCAAGGAGGTTGTTTTACTTGTGGCCAGCAGGGTCATTTCTGCAGAGAGTGTCCGACATCTGGGCAGCAGATGTCTAACGCCAGTGTAGCGCAGCCGTCTTACCAGCAGCAGAGACCTGCGTTTACTCCGTCGGTGGGGTATTCTAAACCTGCCGCGTCTTTTGGTGGCCAGCGGGACCGTGGTTCTGGTGGCAGAGGTTTTGGTGGCCGTGGTAATGGTGGCAGAGGTTCCAACAGTTATGGTACTGGGCAGAGTTCACAGCAGCAGCCGCAGGGTCAGGCCAGAGTGTTCGCACTTACTCCTCAGGATGCGCCTGCATCAAATTCCGTGGTGCAAGGTACCATTCCGATTTATTTTATAGATGCTTTGGTATTATTTGATGCGGGTGCAACCCATTCGTTTGTGTCTACTTGCTTTCCTGATAAGTTGGGTATTGCACTGTCTTCTTTGAGTGAACCTCTAGCTGTGTCTACACCTATGTCTGAAGGTGTAGTTGTGGATGTCGTATATCCTTCTTGTCCAGTTGTTATGCATGGTAGAGAGTTAGGTGCTGATTTGATTTTGCTTGACGTGCTTTCTTTCGACGTGATTTTGGGGATGGATTGGCTGTCGCACCATTATGCTTCTATTGACTGTCGAGGGAAGTCAGTTGAGTTTCGGATTCCAGGTGATCTACCTTTATCCTTTCAAGGAGAAAAGGCGGAGACACCTAAGAATCTGATTTCCGCAATCAAAGCGAAGCGGATGTTAGACAAGGGTTGCCAGGGTTTTCTTGCTGTGGTTCGAGATGTGGAAGCGGAAGTTAGTGATATGCATAGTGTACCGATTGTGAGTGAGTTCAAAGATGTGTTTCCAAAGGAATTGCCTGGATTACCACCTGATCATTATATTGAGTTTTGCATTGACATGGTTTATGGAACAGCTCCGATTTCGATACCGCCGTATCGGATTGCTCCTGCAGAGCAGAAGGAGTTGAAGGACCAGTTACAATAGTTATTGTATAGTGGGTTCATCAGACCTAGTACTTCTCCATGGGGTGCTCTTGTTCTGTTTGTGAAGAAGAAAAACGGTTCCTTTCGACTGTGTATTGACTACAGACAGTTGAACAAGGTTACTGTCAAGAACAGATATCCTCTCCCTCGCATCAATGATTTGTTTGACCAGTTGCAAGGTGCAAAGTGTTTTTCCAAGATTGATTTGAGATCCGGGTATCATCAACTTCGGATCCGTGATGTAGATGTGCCTAAAACTTCTTTTCGGACGCGTTATGGACATTTTGAGTTTATGGTTATGTCCTTTAGTCTGACTAACGCACCAGCAGTGTTCATGGATATGATGAATAGGGTGTTCAAGCCATTTTTAGATCAATTCGTTATTGTTTTCATCTATGACATTTTGATCTATTCTCGGAGTGAGGAGGAGCATGCTTACCATTTGAGGACTATACTACAGACGTTGCGTGAGCATCAGTTGTATGCTAAGTTCTCAAAATGTGAATTCTTACCTTTCTAGGACACGTGGTGTCGAAAGATGGAATCAAGGTTGATCCGAAGAAGATTTAGGCGGTTATGGATTGGTAGAGGCCGAGGTCAGTTACGAGATCAGGAGTTTTCTTGGTTTAGCTGGCTATTATCGTTGATTCGTGCAGGATTTCTCTCGAATATCTACACCGTTGACTAAACTGAAACAGAAGGGTGTTAAGTTTGAGTGGACTGACAAGTGCGAGGCGAGCTTTGAGAAGCTCAAGTAGATTATGACTGCAACTCTTGTTTTGGCGTTGCCTTCTAGCATCGATGGTTTCACGGTATATTGTGATGCGTCTCGTATCGGTTTGGGTTGTGTACTGATGCAACATGGATAGGTGATTGCCTATGCTTCCAGAAAGTTGAAGAAGCATGAGGTAAATTACCCTACTCATGATTTAGAGTTGGCAGCTGTGGGTTTTACGCAGAAAATTTGGAGGCATTATTTGTATGGTGCTACTTGTGAGATCTTCACTGATCATAAGAGTCTGAAGTACATCTTTGATCAGAGAGAGTTGAACTTGAGACAGAGGAGGTGGTTAGAGTTTTTGAAGGACTATGGTTGTACTATTCAGTACCATCCGGGTAAGGCTAATGTGGTAGCCGATGCGTTGAGTTCCAAGTCCTCGGGCAATTTGGCTCAGATCACTGAGGTTGGGCGCAGACCCATGGTTAGAGTGTGGCGTGGTTTGATAGCTTCAAGCTATGGCTTTCCGGTTACTCAGGCCGGTAGTTTGTTGGCACAGTTGCAAGTGCAACTTGTTTTGATTGATCGGACCAAAGCTTTACCAGCTGAGGATCCACAGTTGAAACGGATTATAGTGGAGGTTCAGCAGGATGGAAATTCCGAGTTTACGTTTGTGGATGGAGTTCTGAGATATGGTTCAAGATTGTGTGTTCCGGATTCAGATGGTTTGAGGGACCAGATTCTGGAGGAAGCGCACAAGTCTGCTTATAGCATTCATCCGGTTCTACTAAGATGTACCACGATCTTAAGGGTACATACTGGTGGAGCAGAATGAAGAAGGATGTTGCTGAGTATGTTTCCAAGTGTCTGACTTGCCAGTAGGTTAAGCTGGAACATCAGAAACCTTTTGGCTATTATTAGCCACTACATATTCCAGAGTGGAAGCGGGAGCGGATTGCCATGGATTTTGTGGTTGGATTACCACGTACTCGGCAGGGGTATGATTCTATCTGGGTGATAGTCGACCGTATGACTAAGTCGTCCCATTACCTTCCGATTAAGGTTTCGTATCCTGCTTCGAGGTTGGCTTAGTTGTACATCGACATGATTGTCAATTTTCATGGTGTACCGGTTTCTATTGTGTCAAGCAGAGGTTCTGTGTTCACTTCGAGGTTCCAGAAAGCGTTACAGGAATCATTCGGCTCTCGCTTGGATTTCAGTACAACTTTTCACCCTCAGACTGACGGTTAGTCTGAGAGGACTATTCCGACGTTAAGGATATGCTCCGGATGTGTATTCTTGATTTTCAGGGTAGCTGGGATTCTCATTTGTCGTTGATTGAGTTTTCTTACAACAACAATTACCATGCGAGTATTGAGATGGCACCTTATGAGGCTTTGTATGGACGCAAGTGTCGATCTCCTATCTGTTGGGAGGAGGTTGGAGAGCGTAAGTTCTCGGGAGCAGAGATTATCCAGATTACCTCAGAGAAGGTACCATTAATCAAGCGGATATTAGGGATTGTGTTTAGTCGGCATAAGGGTTATGCTGATCCGAAGAGGAAATACATTGAGTTTCAAGTTGGTGATTTCGTGTTTCTTCGGGTTTTGCCTATGAAGGGCGTTGTGCGGTTTGGTGTTAAGGGGAAGTTAGCACCAAGGTATGTTGGTCCGTATGAGATTGGATATTAAACTCCCTAGGTCACTCAAGTCTCAGGAAATTTCAAAAAGGTCACTAAAGTCAATTTTCTTACAAAGTGGTCACTGAACTATACCTTTTATTACAAAAATATTTCTATTGATAGGAAAAGAACACTAAACTTTTTGTGAACTACAAAAAAATCATTGGGTTATTCCTTTTATTACAAAAAGGTCACTGAACTATGTTCCTTTTTGTAATTTTGGCTTGCCACGTAAGCAAAAATGTTAGGTTTTTACGTCGTTTTATATGGGTGAACCCTTTTGTAATAAAATGTATAGTTCAGTGACCATTTTGTAAGAAAATTGACTTTAGTGACCTTTTTGAGATTTCCTGAGACTTGAGTGACCCAAAGAGTTTAATATCTGTATGAGATTTCAGAGAGAATTGGAGCTGTGGCTTATCGTCTTGTTCTGCCGCCAGACATGTCTTTAGTGCATCCCGTGTTTCATGTTTCCATGTTGAGGAAGTGCCTTTCTGATCCTTCGCACGTGATTATGCCTCAGAGCGTTGAGACTGACCAAGAGTTATCGTATGAGGAACAGCCAGTTGAGGTTGTTGATACGCAAGTGCATAAGTTGTGGAACAAGGAGATTCTGATGGTCAAACTTCTCTGGTGCAATCATTCTGTTGAGGAGCGCACTTAGGAGACCGAGTCGGATATGCGAAATCTCTATCTTTTTCTCTTTCCTTGTGGTTTGTGGATTGTTACTTGTTTATTTATATTTATTTTTAGGTGATCATTATGAGTATTACTTGTGTTACGTGTTATTGGTGTTATTTGTTTATCGTGTTAAATTCGAGGATGAATTTGTAATTAATTGGGGAGAATGTAATACCCCGTGAAAAATTTTAAAATTTTGCGACAAGTTTCTGGTAGTTTTTGGATTGTTTTCAATATCGTGGTTAGATTTGTGGTTAGGGATATATTTGGGTTTGGTTTAAACCTTGGATAGTTTGGTTGGCCCATATGGGGGTTTGGCCCATGGGCCAAAATCTAAAACATTTCGAGATCTGTGCTGATCAAACACGGTCTCGTTCGAGACCATGCAGGGTCTCTAACAAGACCCCAGCTTTTGTGCTGGTCTCGTTCGAAACCAGCAAGGTCTCGAACAAGACCTCAGCTAAATTGCTGGTCTCGTTCGAGATCAGCAGCTGCACTAGAGACCCTTTTGTTTGGTTGCTGAAAATCGTTTCTTTTCAGCCTTATAATTACGTGGTACTTCAGGTTTCCTTTTATTCTTTATTTCCTCAAACCCTAGCCGTAAATTGTACTCTCGAAAGTCTCTGAATTCTATTATATCTTCCTCCTCCCTTCGCAGCAAACTATGTAAGTTTCTCTTGTTCATATTGTTTCAACTTTAGTTAATAAACGACATTTCGTAATTTGGATCGTTCTCGTTTGTTTTTTGATCGAAATCAATTTTGTTTCGTCCTAGAGATTCTAGACTCGCGCCTCTACGTTTTCCAATCTCGTTTTCACAAAACTGTACACAGTCGATCTCGTTTCAATCGCCGCCGTTTCATCGTACTTGTGTGCTATTTTGATTCTATTTCTTAATGATGTTTCTGCCATTGTTCTTGAGCCATGATGTTGGTTACTTTTATGATAATTAGCATCCTTGATTATTGGGTTAGCTGAATTGTTTGAGTTCTATTGTTCTGTTATGTTAAATTGTCGTATCGTTCATTATCGCTTTGAATTTACTCACTTCCGTTACCTTATTCTTGTTGCTACTGTTTTTTGAGTTTTACTAGTTTATTAGGGTTGTTGTTTATTCATGAAATATGTTGCCAAATTAGTATAAGATCTTGTATGACTTAGGGTTTTACCTTGATGATTACTGTAACTTTGGGTTAATGTAGGGTAAGGTTTTGTTTGAAATGAAGGGAATGGCTTAATGGCCAATATGATCACCCAATTATTTTGTTTAATCAATTAAATCTTTCAAGTTAATTACCTATTGAGTTTTTGTGAAAATAAGTTGAATTTCGCTTTAATTTATAAATACGTGAATTGTGAACGATAAGTATTTTACAACTTAAGTTATAATTACTCGGGTAATTATATTTAATTTCAAATAACAATTTGGCATGAAAATTGGCTAAATTACAATTTAGCCCTTGAACATTTTTTTTAAACTTATTTGATTAAGTGGTTGGTTAGTAACTCGGGTTACTTGAAATTGAAGTTATTGAGTTCTGTTTTAATGATTTAGTATTTTATCAAATTGTTTTTATAAATATAAACTCGTGTTTATATTTGATAAATGTTTTGAGTTAAGTTAGACTTGGGTCACCCGACAAGTGAGGTTAGCTTGGTAGTTACCGGTAACTCGGCTAACCTACTATTTGGAAATTAATTATTATTTAAAGATTATTAAATAATATTTATTAAATGGATTTTAAAGCGAGACTGCAATATACTTGTATTAATTGTGCGTTATTACCTATTGGGTATTTTGTGTTGCTCTGGATTTTTTTATTCCGACGTGTTGTTTATATTAGTCCTATGTGGTGTCTAGTACTCTCTAGAGTTAGAATATGTTTTTAATAATTATTTTACTTGTTTAGACTCGACTATTGTTCGTGCTTCAGAGGCAAACCAGAATTAGTTGCTTGCCAGTTATCACGTGAATTAGCAAGTAATGAGTTTGTACTTACTATTTACCGCTTTATTAAATAAATTGTTATTTTCATGTCTATACACTGTATACGATACTGTGAACTGTTTTTATCATTATGGCTTCTAGTTGGAACATGCTACCTAACGGGCATCATTAGGACTGCGTGCGCACCGGTAATGATCTGGGAAAGGTTTATTGTGAAATGTGGTAACTCTTTGTGAGCATAGCTCTCGGGACCAGGTAGAGTAACTCGGTGTAGCTCAGCTTTCGGGACTCTGGATATGGTATAAGTGTGGTCGGTGGTAACTCGGTGTAGCTTAGCTCTCGGGACCAGGCCTATTGGATTATGGAAATATTTAGTATTGTGGATTAGGGTTCCAATTATTAAACGTAATGTTGTTATAAAATGTTTTAAACCATTTTAAAGGTTTTCCACTTAATTAATATAAATAGTGGTATAAACTCATCTCAGTATATCTGACCCCGTTGTTTTTCCATTTTTTACAGGCTTACTATTTAAGCAAGTTAGCTGATCTCCGTTTCTTTGTTTTTCTTCGGAGGTTCCATTTATTTTAGTAAAACTATCAAACTGTTTTATTCTTAGAACGCAGTAGTAGACTAGACGTCTTTATTATTATTACAGTTGTTTGTCGATTGGTCCGACTAGTTATATTGTTTTGGCATGCTACATTATTTACATTGGTTTATGTTATGCTTATTTTAGACTCAGTGTTGGAAAAGCATGTCATATAAATGTGGAAATTATAAACTGCTAGAGGTTTTGGTACTACATTACCCATACCCTAGCGCCGGTCACGATTCATGAAACTGGGTCGTGACATTCAAACTTTTCCCCTTTTAGCGATTTAAGCCAAACGTTTTAAACGTTATGAAACCAATCCAAACGTTTAAAACGTTTCGAAACAACTTCAAACGTTTCACCTTTTAAGCGATTTAAACCAAACGTTTAAAAAGTTATAAAACAAATCCGAACATTTTACCTTTTAAGCGATTTAAGCCAAACGTTTAAAACTTTACTAAACAAATTCTAACGTTTCACCTTTTTGCGTTTCAAGCTAAACGTTTAATCCGTTACAAAACAAATCCAAACCTTTTACCTTTTTAGCGATTTAAGCGAAACGTTTAAAATGTTACAAAACAAAATCCAAACATTTAAAACAATACAAAACAAATCCTAACGTTTCACTTTTTTAGCGATTTAAGCCAAAACGTTTAAAATGTTACAAAACAAATCCACACGTTTAACCTTTTTAGCGATTTAAACCAAATGTTTAAAATATTACTAAACAAATCCAAACGTTTAAAACGAAACAAATCGTAACGTGTCAACTTTTAGCGATTTAAGCGAAACATTTAAAATGTTACGAAACAAATCCAAACATTTAAAACGTTACGAAACAAATCTTAACATTTCACCTTTTTTAGCGATTGAAGCCAAACGTTTACAAACGTTACGAAAAATCCAAACCTTTCACCTTTTGAGCAATTTAAGCCAAACGTTAACAAACGTTACGAAACAAATCCAAATGTTTCAACTTTTTAACGATGTAAGCCAAACATTTAAAACGTTACGAAACTAATCCAAACGTTTAAAATGTTACGAAGCAAATCCAAACGTTTCACATTATTAGCGTATTAAGCCAAATGTTTACAAATGTTACTAAACAAATCCAAACCTTTTACCTTTTTATCCATTTAAGCCAAATATTTAAAACGTTACGAAACAAATCCAAACGTTTAAAACGTTACGAAACAAATCCAAACGTTTCACCTTTTTAGCGATATAAGACAAATTTTTACAAACGTTTCACATTTTTAGTGATTTAAGCCAAACGTTTAAAACATTATGAAAACAATCCAAACGTTTAAAACGTTACGAAACAAATCCTAACGTTTCACTTTTTAGCGATTTAAGCCAAATGTTTAAAACTTTACGAAACAAATCATAATGTTTCGCCTTTTTAGGGATTTAAGGTAAAAGTTTAAGACGCTACGAGACCAATCCAAAAGTTTAAAACATTACGAAATAAATCATAACATTTCACATTTTTATCGATTTAAGCCAAACGTTTACAAACGTTACAAAACAAATCCAAACGTTACGAAACAAATCCAAACGTTTCACCTTTTTTACAGATTTAATTTAAAACATAACGAAACAAATCCTAATGTTTCACCTTTTTAACGATTTAAGCTAAACATTTTAGAAGTTACGAAACAAATCCTAACGTTTTCCCTTTTTAGCGATTTAAGCCTAACGTTTAAAACGTTGCGAAATAAATCCAAACATTTCACCTTATTAGCGATGTAAGTCAAACGATTACAAACGTTACGACACAAATCGAAGCGTTTCACCTTTTTAGCATTGTAAGCCAAACATTTAAAACGTTACTTAACCAATACAAACGTTTGAAACGTTATGTAACTAATTAAAAAGTTTCACCTTTTTAGCGATTTAAGCGAAATGTTTAAAACATTACGAAACAAATCCAAACGTTTCCCCTTTTATCGATTTAAGCTAAACGTCTAAAACCGTTACAAAACAAATGCAAACGTTTCCCCTTTTTTGCGATTTAAGCCAAACGTTTAAAACGTTAAGATACCAATCCAAACATTTAAAACATTACAAAACCAAACCAAATGTTTAAAATGTTACAAAAATATCCGAACGTTTCACCTTTTTAGTTATTTAAGCGAAACATTTAAAACATAACGAAATAAATCCTAATGTTTTGCCTTTTTAACGATTTAAGCCAAGTTTGGCTTGAATCGCAAAAAGGTGAAATGTTAGGATTTGTTTCGTAATTTTTTAAACGTTTGGATTTGTGTCGTAACGTTTTAAACATTTGGCTTAAATTGCTAAAAAGGTGAAACATTAGGATTTGTTTTGTAACGTTTTAAATGTTTGGCTTAAATAGACAAAAAGGTGAAACGTTAGGATTTGTTTCGAAAAGTTTTAAACGTTTGGATTGGTTTATTAACGTTTTAAACGTTTGGCTTTAATCACTAAAAAGGTGAACATTTGGATTTGTTCTGAAACGTTTTAAACGTTTGGCTTAAATCGCTCAAAAGGTGAAACATTAGGACTTGTTTCATAGCATTTTGAAAGTTTGGCTTAAATTTCTAAAAAGGTGAAACGTTAGGATTTTTTTCGTAGCATTGTAAACACTTAGATTAAATCGCTAAAAAGGTGAAACGTTTGGATATGTTTCGTAACGTTTTAAACGTTTCGCTTAAATCGCTAAAGAGGTGAAACGTTTTGATTAGTTACATAACGTTTTAAACATTTGGATTGGTTAAGTAATGTTTTAAATGTTTGGCTTAAATCACTAAAAAGGTGAAACGTTTGGATTTGTTTCCTTAGGTTTGTAATCGTTTGGCTTTAATCGCTAAAAATGTAAAACGTTTGGATTTGTTTCGTAACGTTTTAAACATTTGGCTAAATCGCTAAAAAGGGGAAACGTTAGGATTTGTTTCGTAATGTTCAAAACAAATCTAAACGTTTCACCTTTTTAGCGATTTAAGCCAAATGTTTAAAATATTACGAAACAACTCAAAACGTTTAAAACAAAGGAAATCCTAAAGTTTCACTTTTTTAGCGATTTAAGCCAAACGTTTAAAATATTACAAACCAAATCCTAACTTTTCACCTTTTATCGATTTAAGCGAAACATATAAAATGTTACGAAACAAATACAAATGGTTTAAACATTACGAAACAAATCCTAACATTTAACCTTTATTAGCTATTGAAGCCAAACGTTTACGAACGTTACGAAACAAATCTAAACGTATCACCTTTTTAGCGATTTACGCCAAACTTTACGAAACAAATCCAAACATTTCACCTTTTTAGCGATTTAAGCCAAACATATAAAATGTTACGAAACTAATCGAAATGTTTAAAACATTTCGAAACAAATCCAAACATTTCACCTTTTAAGCAATTTAAGCCAAACATTAACAAACGCTACAAAACAAATCCAAACATTTCACTTTTTAATCAATTAAGCAAAATATTTAAAATGTTATGAAATCAATTTGAACGTTTAAAACGTTACGAAACAATTTCAAACGTTTTACCTCTTTAGCAATTTAAGCCACACGTTTAAAACGTTACGAAACAAATTCTAACGTTTTTCCTTTTTAGCGATTTAAGCCAAATGTTTAAAACGTTATGAAACAAATCCTAACTATCCCCTTTTTTAGCGATTAAAACCAAATGTTTAAAACGTTTCGAAACAAATCCAAACGTGTCCACTTGTTAGTGATTTAAGGCAAACGTTTAAAACGCTATGAAACCAATCCATACATTTAAAACGTTACAAAACAAATCCTAACGTTTCACCTTTTTAGCGATTTAAGACAAACGTTTATAAACATTACGAAATAAATCCAAACGTTTCACATTTTTAGCGATTTAATATGAAACGTTAAAAACGTTACGAATACAATTCAAACGTTTAAAACGGTACGAAACAAATCCTAACGTTTTCCCTTTTAAGGCCAAACGTTTAAAACGAAACGATAGAAATCCTAACGTTTCTCCTTTTTAACGATTTAAGACAATCATTTAACACGTCACGAAACAATTCCTAACGTTTCCACTTCTTAGCGATTTAAGCCAAATGTTTAAAACGTTACGAAACAAATTCAAACGTTTCACCTTTTTAGCGATTTAAGCCAAACGTTTGAAAACGTTACGTAACAAATTTAAGCGTTTCACCTTTTTAGCGATTTAAGCCAAACATTTAAAACGTTACTTAACCAAACCTAATGTTTAAAACGTTACGAAACAAATCCTAAAGTTTTACCTTTTTAGAGATTTAAGCCAAACGTTTAAAACGTTACAAAACAAATCCAAATGTTTCACCTTTTTAGCGATTTAAGCTGAACATTTACAAACGTTACGAAATAAATCCAAACGTTTCACCTTTTTAATATATTTAAGCCAAACATTTAAAACGTTACGAAACCAATCTAAATGTTTAAATCGTTACCAAAAAATCCTAACGTTTCTCCTTATTAGAGAATTAAGCCAAATGTTTAAAATGTTACGAAACAAATCTAATTTTTCACTTTCTTAGCGATTTAAGCCAAACGTTAACAATGTTACGAAACAAATCCCAACGTTTCACCTTTTTAGCAAATTAAGCCAAACGTTTAAAACGTTTCGGAACAAATCCACATGTTTAACCTTTTTAGAGATTTAAGCCATATGTTTAAAAAGTTACGAAACCAATCCAAACGTTTCCATCGTTAACAAATCCAAACGTTTCACCTTTTTAGCGATTTAAGCCGAATTTTTAAAATATTAAGAAATAACTCCAAACGTTTAAAACGAAACAAATCCTAATGTTTCACCTTCATAGCGATTTAAGCCAAACTTTTAAAATGTTACAAACCAAATCCTTACGTTTCACCTTTTAGCGATTTAAGCAAAACATTAAAAATGTTACTAAACAAATCCTAACATCTTACCTTTTTTAGCGAATGAAGCCAAACATTTACAAACGTTACAAAACAAATCCAAACGTTTCACTTTTTAGCGATTTAAGCCAAACGTTAACAAACGTTACGAAACAAATCCAAATGTTTCTCCTTTTTAGCGATTTAAGCCAAACATTTAAAATGTTACGAAACTAATCCAAACATTTAAAACGTTACGAAATAAATCCAAATATTTCACCTTTGTTTTATCAATTTAAGCCAAATATTTAAAACGTTATGAAACCAATTTAAACGTTTAAAACGTTACGAAACAAATTCAAACGTTTCACCTTTTTAGCGATTTAAGCCAAATGGTTACAAATGTTACGAAACAAATCCAAACGTTTCACCTTTTTAGTGATTAAAGCCAAACGTTTAAAATGTTAAAAAACCTATCCAAACGTTTAAAACGTTTCGAAACAAATCCTAATGTTTTGCCTCTTTAGCATTTTAAGCCAAACATTTAAAACGTTACAAAACAAATCCAAATGTTTCACCTTTTTAGCGATTTAAGCCAAACGTTTAAAACGTTACGAAAGAAATCCAAACATTTAAAACAAAACAAATCCTGACGTTTGCCCATTTTAAGGATTTAAGCAAAACGTTTAAAACGTTACGAAACAAATCCTAAAGTTTCACCTTCTAGCGATTTAAGCGAAACGTTTAAATCGTTACAAAAAAATCCAAATGATTAAAAAGTTACGAAACAAATCCTAACATTTCACCTTTTTAGTGATTGAAGTCAAATGTTTACAAACGTTACGAAACAAATCCAAACGTTTCACCTTTTTAGCGATTTAAGCCAAACGTTTACAAAAGTTACGAAAAAAATCCAAATGTTTCACCTTTTTAGCGATATAAGCCAAACATTTAAAAAGTTACTAAATCAATCCAAACGTTTAAATAATTACGAAACAAACCGAAACGTTTCACCTTTCTTGCGATTTAAGCCGAATGTTTACAAACATTACGAAACAAATCCAAATGTTTCACCTTTTTATCAATTTAAGCCAAATATTTAAAATGTTGTGAAACCAATCCAAACGTTTAAAAATTTACGAAACAAATCCAAACGTTTCATCTTTTTAGCGATTTAGGCCAAACGTTTAAAAACATTACATAACAAATCCAAACGATTCACTTTTTTAGCGATTTAAGCCAAACGTATTAAACGTAGCGAAACCAATCCAAACATTTAAAACGTTACGAAACAAATCATAACTTTTCCTCTTTTTAGCCATTGAAGCCAAACGTGTACAAACGTTACGAAACAAATCCAAAAGTTTGGCCTTTTTAGAGATTTAAGTCAAATGATTACAAACGTTACGAAATAAATCAAAACGCTTCACCTTTTTATCGAGTTAAGTCATAAATTTAAATTGTTAGTTAGCCAATCCAAACGTTTCACCTTTTTAGCGATTTAAGACAATTGTTTAAAACGCTTCAAAACCAATCCAAACGTTTAAAACGTTACAAAAAAATCCAAACGGTTCCCTTTATTACCGATTTAAGACAAACGTTTAAAAACATTACGAAACAAATCGAAACGTTTCACCTTTTTTAGTGACATAAGCCAAACGTTTAAAACGTTACGAAACAAATCCAAACATTTCACCTATTTAGTGATTTAAGCCAAACGTTTAAAACTTAAAGAAATAAATCCTAATATTTCGCCTTTTAAGAGATTTAAGCCAAACATTTAAAACGTTACGAAACAAATCCTAACGTTTCACCTATTTAGCGATTGAAGCCAAACGCACAAATTTTTGGAAACAAATCCAAACGTTTCACCCTTTTAGCGATATAAGCCAAACGTTTAAAACATTATTTAACCAATCTAAACGTTTATAACATTATGAAACAAATGCAAACGTTTCACCTTTTTAGCGATTTAAGCGAAATGTTTAAAATGTTATGAAACAATAAACGTTTAAAACGTTTCAAAACAAATCCTAACGTTTCACCTTTTTAGCGATTTAAGACATAACGTCTAAAATATTACAAAACAAATCCAAATGTTTCACCTTTTTAGCGATTTAAGCGAAACGTTTAAAATATTACGAAATAAATTCAAACGTTTAAAAGAAAAGAAATTCTAACGTTTCCCCTTTTTAGCGATTTAAGCCAAACGTTTAAAACGTTACGAAAAAATCCTAACATTTCACCTTTTAGCGATTAAAGCGAGACGTTTAAAATGTTACGAAACAAATCCAAATGTTTCATCTTTTTAGCTATTTAAGCCAAACGTTTACAAACGTTACGAAATAAATCCAAACGTTTCACCTTTTTAGCGATTTAAGCCAAACATTTAAAGCGTTACGAAACCGATCCAAACGTTTAAAACGTTACGAAACAAATCCAAACATTTCACCTTCTTAGTGATCTAAGCCAAACGTTTACAAACGTTACGAAACAAATCCAAACGTTTCACCTTTTTTACTATTTAAGCCAAATATTTGAAACGTTACGAAACAAATCTTAACGTTTTCCCTTTTTAGCGATTTAAGCCAAACGTTACTAATGTTTCTAAACTAATCCAAATGTTTCACCTTTTTAGCGATATAAGTCAAACGTTTAAAGCATTAGGAAACCAATCCAAATGTTTTTTAACGTTACGAAAAAAATCCAAAGGTTTCACCTTTTAAGCGATTTAAGCCAAACGTTTAGGAATGTTACGAAACAAATCTAAACGTTTTACCTTTTTAGCGATTTAAACCAAACGTTTAAAACGTAACGAAAACAATCAAAACATTTAAACGTTATGAAGTAAATCCTAACGTTTCCTCGTTTTAGCCATTTAAGTCAAACTTTAACAAAAGCTACGAAACAAATCCAAACTTTTCTCCTTTTTAGCGGTTGAAGCCAAACGATTACAAACGTTAGGAAACAAATCCAAACGTTTCACCTTTTTGGCGATTTAAGCCAAACATTTAAAATATTACTTAACCAATCCAAACATTTCACCTTTTTAGCGATTTAAGCCAAACGTTTAAGACGCTACGAAACCAATCCAAACGTTTAAAACGTTGCAAATATCAAACATTTCCCTTTTTTAGAGATTTAAGCCAAATGTTTACAAAAGTTACGAAAAAAATCCAAACAATTAACCATTTTAGCGATTTAAGCCAAACGTTTAAAATGTTTCGAAACAAATCCAAACGTTTTACCTTTTTAGCGATTTAAGCCAAACGTTTTCAAACGTTATGAAACAAATCCAAACGTTTAAAACATTACGAAACCAATCCAAACGTTTAAAACATTACGAAACAAATCCAAACGTTTACAACGTTATGAAACAAATCCCATCATTTAACGTTTTTAGCGATTTAAGCGAAACGTTTAAAACTGTTCGAAACAAATCCTAGCATTTTGCCTTTTTAGCAGTTTGTGCTAAAAGTTTAAAACGTTACGAAATCCTAACTATTACCCTTTTTTGCGATTTAAGAGAAATGTTAAAACATTTCGAAATAAATCAAAACGGGTCCTCTTTTTAGTTATTTAAGGCAAACGTTTAAAATAATGCGAAAAAAATCCTAACGTTTCACCATTTTAGTGATTTAAGCCAAACGTTATTTTAGTGATTTAAGCCTAACGTTTAAAACGTTACGAAACCAATCTGAACGTTTAAAACGTTATGAAATAAATCCTAGCGTTTCACCTTTTAAGTAATTTAAGCCAAATGTTTAAAACGTAACGAAACAAATCCTAACATTTTGTCTTTTTAACGATTTAAGCCAAACATTGAAAATGTTACGAAACAAATGCTTACGTTTCCCCTCTTTTGCGATTTAAGCCAAACGTTTAAAACGTTACAAAACAAATCCAAACATTTCACCTTTTTAGCGATTTAAGCCAATCGTTTACAAACGTTACGAAAAAAATCCAAATGTTTTACCTTTTTAGCGATTTAAGCCAAACATTTAGAAAGTTACGAAACCAATCCAAACGTTTAAATAATTACGAAACAAATCTAAACGTTTTACCTATTTAGCGATTTAAGCCAAATGTTTACAAACATTACAAAACAAATCCAAATGTTTCACATTTTTATCAATTTAAGCCAAATATTTAAAACGTTGCAAAACCAACCCAAACGTTTAAAAAGTTACGAAACAAATCCAAACGTTTCATCTTTTTAGCGATTTAGGCCAAACGTTTACAAACATTACATAACAAATCCAAACGATTCACTTTTTTAGCGATTTTAGCCAAACGTATAAAACGTAACGAAACCAATCCAAACATTTAAAACGTTACGAAACAAATCCTAACGTTTCCTCTTTTTAGCCATTTAAGCCAAACGTTTACAAATGTTACGAAAAAAATCCAAAAGTTTCACCTTTTTAGAGATTTAAACCAAATGATTACAAACGTTACGAAATAAATCAAAACGCTTCACCTTTTTAGCGAGTTAAGCAAAACATTTAAATTGTTACTTAACCAATCCAAACGTTTCACCTTTTTAGCGATTTAAGCCAATTGTTTAAAACGCTTCAAAACCAATCCAAACGTTTAAAACGTTAAAAAAAATCCAAATGTTTCCCTTTATTAGCGTTTTAAGACAAACGTTTAAAAAATTACGAAACAAATCGAAACGTTTCGCCTTTTTTTAGTTATTTAAGCCAAACGTTTAAAACGTTACGAAACAAATCCTAACATTTCACCTATTAAGTGATTTAAGCCAAACGTTTAAAACTTAACGAAATAAATCCTAATGTTTCGCCTTTTAAGAGATTTAAGCCAAACATTTAAAACGTTACGAAACAAATCCTAACTTTTCTCCTATTTAGCGATTGAAGCCAAACGCTACAAATTTTTGGAAACTAATCCAAACGTTTCACCCTTTTAACGATATAAGCCAAACGTTTAAAATATTATTTAACCAATCTAAACGTTTATAACATTATGAAACAAATGTAAATGTTTCACCTTTTTAGCGATTTAAGCGAAATGTTTAAAATGTTACGAAATAATAAACGTTTAAAATGTTTCAAAACAAATCCTAACGTTTCACCTTTTTAGAGATTTAAGACAAAATGTCTAAAATATTACAAAAAAAATCCAAACGTTTCACCTTTTTAGCGATTTAAGAGAAACGTTTAAAATATTACGAAATAAATTCAAACGTTTAAAAGAAAAGAAATTCTAACGTTTCGCCTTTTTAGCGATTTAAGCCAAACGTTTAAAACGTTACGAAAAAAATCCTAACATTTCACCTTTTAGCGATTAAAGGGAGATGTTTAAAATCTTACGAAACAAATCCAAATGTTTCATCTTTTTAGCTATTCAAGCCAAACGTTTACAAACGTTACGAAACAAATCCAAACGTTTCACCTTTTTAGCGATTTAAGCCAAACATTTAAAATGTTACGAAACCAATCCAAACGTTTAAAATGATACGAAACAAATCCAAACGCTTCACCTTCTTAGTGATTTAAGCCAAACATTTACAAACGTTACGAAATAAATCCAAACGTTTCACCTTTTTTTACTATTTAGGCCAATTATTTAAAACGTTACGAAACAAATTCTAACGTTTTCCCTTTTTAGCGATTTAAGCCAAATGTTACAAATGTTTCTAAACAAATCCAAACGTTTCACCTTATTAGCGATATAAGCCAAACTTTTAAAGCATTAGGAAACCAATCCAAATGTTTATTAACGTTACGAAACAAATCCAAAGGTTTCACCTTTTAAGCGATTTAAGCCAGACGTTTACGAACGTTACGAAACAAATCTAAACGTTTTACCTTTTTAGCGATTTAAGCCAAACGTTTAAAACATAACGAAACAATCAAAACATTTAAAACGTTATGAAATAAATCCTAACGTTTCCCCGTTTTAGCCATTTAAGTCAAACTTTAACAAAGGCTACGAAACAAATCCAAATGTTTCTCCTTTTTAGCGATTGAAGCCAAACGATTACAAACGTTACGAAACAAATCCAAATGTTTCACCTTTTTAGCGATTTATGCCAAACATTTAAAATATTACTTTACCAATCCAAACGTTTCACCTTTTTAGCGAATTAAGCCAAACGTTTAAGACGCTACGAAACCAATCCAAACATTTATAACATTACAAATATCAAACATTTCCCCTTTTTAGAGATTTAAGCCAAATGATTATAAAAGTTACGAAACAAATCCAAACAATTAACCATTTTATCGATTTAAGCCAAACGTTTAAAACGTTTCGAAACAAATCCAAACGTTTTACCTTTTTAGCGATTTAAGCCAAACGTTTAAAACGTTAAGGAACCAATCCAAACGTATAAAACGATACGAAACAAATCCAAACGTTTCACCTTTTTAGCCATTTAAGCCAAACGTTTTCAAACGTTGCGAAATAAATCCAAACGTTTAAAACATTACGAAACCAATCCAAACGTTTAAAACATTACGAAACCAATCCAAACGTTTAAAACGTTACGAAACAAATCCTAACATTTAACCTTTTTAGTGATTTAAGCCAAACGTTTAAAACGGTTCGAAACAAATCCTAGCATTTCGCCTTTTTAGTGGTTTGTGCCAAACGTTTAAAACGTTACAAAATAAATCCTAATTATTACCCTTTTTAGCGATTTAAGCGAAATGTTAAAACATTTCGAAATAAATCCAAAAGGGTCCCCTTTTTAGTGATTTAAGACAAACGTTTAAAATGATACGAAAAAAATCCTAACATTTCACCATTTTAGTGATTTAAGCCAAGCGTTATTTTAGTGATTTAAGCCAAACGTTTAAAACGTTACGAAACCAATCCGAACGTTTAAACGTTACGAAACAAATCCTATTGTTTCACCTTTTTAGTAATTTAAGCCAAATGTCTAAAACGTAACGAAACAAACGTTATGAAACAAATGCTTACGTTTCCCGTCTTTTGTGATTTAAGCGAAACGTTTAAAACGTTACAAAACAAATCCAAATATTTCACCTTTTTAGCGATTTAAGCCAAACGATTACAAATGTTACGAAACAAAACCAAATGTTTCACCTTTTTTGAAATTTAAGCCAAACATTTAAAACGTTACGAAACAAATCCTAACGTTTCCCCTTTTTAGCGATTTAAGCCAAACATTTAAAATGTTACGAAAAAATCCAAACATTTCGCCTTTTTAGCAATTTAAGCCAAACAATTACAAACGTTACGAAACAAATCCAAACGTTTCAACTTTTTAGCGATTTAAGCCAAACACTTAAAACAGTACTTAACTTATCCAAACGTTTAAAACGTTGTGAAACAAATCCAAATGTTTCACCTTTTTAGTGATTTAAGCGAAACATTTAAAATGTGACGAAACAAATCCAAACGTTTAAAACGTTACAAAACAAATCCCAACATTTCGCCTTTGTAGCGATTTAAGACAAAACGTTTAAAATGTTACAAAACAAATATAAATGTTTCACTTTTAAAGCGATTTAAGCGAAACTTTTACAATATTACGAATTAAATCCAGACGTTTAAAAGAAAACAAATCCTAGCGTCTCCCCTTTTTAGCGATTTAACCCAAACTTTTAAAATGTTACGAAACAAAACCTAACGTTTCACCTTTTATCGATTTAAACGAAACGTTTAAAATGTCACGAAATAAATCCAAACGTTTCACCTTTTTAGCTATTTAAGCCCAACATTTACAAATGTTACGAAACAAATCCAAATGTTTCACCTTTTCAGCGATTTAAGCAAAACATTTAAAACGTTACGAAACCAATCCAAACGTTAAAAACGATACGAAAAAATCCAAATGTTTAGCCTTTTTAGCAATTTAAGCCAATCGTTTACAAACGTTACGAAACAAATCCAAACGTTTCGCCTTTTTAGTGATTTAAGCCAAACGTTTAAAATGCGAAACAAATCCAAACATTTAAAACGTTATGAAAAAAATCCAAACGTTTCGCCTTTTTAGCTATTAAAGCCAAAGGATTACAAACCTTACGAAAAAAATCCAAACGTTTCACCCTTTTAGCGATTTAAGCCAACCATTTAAAATGTTACTTAACAAATCCAAACGTTTTACCTTTTTAGCGATTTAATCCAAACGTTTAAAACGCTACGAAACCAATCCAAACGTTTAAAACGTTACAAAAATCAAAGCGTTTCACCTCTTTAGTGATTTAAACGTTTACAAACGTTACGAAATAAATCCAAACGTTTTACCTTTTTAGCGATTTAAACCAAACGTTTAAAACATTACGAAACAAATCCAAACGTTTAAAACATTACGAAACAAATCCTAACGTTTCACCTTTTTAGTGATTGAAGCCAAACGTTTAAAACGTAACGAAACAAATTCTAACGTTTTGCCTTTTAAGAGATTTAAGCCAAACATTTAAAAAGTTATGAAACAAATACTAATGTTACCCCTTTTTAGAGATTTAAGCCAAACGTTTACAAACGTTACGAAACAAATCTAAATTTTTCAGCTTTTTATCAATTTAAGTCAAATATTTAAAACGTTCGAAAACATTCCAAACGTTTAAAACGTTATGAAACAAATCCAAACGTTTCACCTTTTTAGCGATTTAAGCCAAACGTTTGCAAACGTTACGAAACAAATCCAAACATTTCACATTTTCAGTGATTTAAGCCAAATTTATAATACGCTACAAAACAAATCCAAACGTTTCACCCTTTTAGCAGTTTAAACAAAACGTTTAAAACGTTACGAAACAAATCTGAACGTTTCTCCTTTTTAGCAATTGAAAGCAAACATTTAAAACGATACGAAACAAATCCAACTATTTTTAGCAATTTAAGCCAAATGTCTAAAACGTTTCGAAACAAATCCAAACATGTCCCATTTTTAATGATTTATGCCAAAACGTATAAAACGCCACGAAACCAATCCAAACGTTTAAAACGTTACGAAACAAATCCTAATGTTTCATCTTTTTAGCGAATTAAGCAAAATGTTTACAAACGCTACAAAACAAATCCAAACGTTTCACCTTTTTAGCGATTTAAGCCAAACGTTTAAAACGTTAGGAAACCAATCCAAATGATTAAAACATTACGAAACAAATCCTAACGTTTCACCTTTTTAATGATTTAAGCCAAACGTTTAAAACGTAACGAAACAAATCCTAACATTTCGTCTTTTTAATGATTTAAGCCGAACGTTAAAAACGTTAGGAGACAAATCCTAACATTTCCCCTTTTTGCGATTTAAGCCAAACGTTTAAAACGTTACGACACAAATCCAAATGTTTCCCCTTTTTAGCAATATAAGCCAAACGAATACAAACGTTACGAAACAAATCCAAACGTTTCACCTTTTTAGCGATTTAAGCCAAACATTTAAAACGTTACTTAACCAATCTAAACGTCTAAAACATTAGGAATCAAATACAAACGTTTCACCTTTTTAGCGATTTAAGCAAACGTTTAAAACATTACGAAACAAATCCAAACTTTGCTCCTTTTTAGCGATTAAAGCCAAACGTTTACAAATGTTAAGAAACAAATCCAAAGGCTTCACATTTTCAGTAATTTAAGATAAACGTTTAAAATGTTATAAAACCAATCCAAACGTTTAAAACGTTATGAAGCAAATCCTAACGTTTCACCTTTTTAGCGATTAAAGCCAAACTTTTAAAACATTACGAAACAAATCCAAACGTTTTGCCTTTTTAGGAATTGAAGCCAAACGTTTAAAACGTTATAAAACAAATCCTAACTATTCCCTTTTTTAGCGAATTAAGCCAAATGCTTAAAATGTTTCGAAACAAATCCAAACGTGTCCCCTTTTAAGTGATTTAAGCCAAACGTTTAAAACACCACGAAACCGATCCAAACGTTTAAAACATTACGAAACAAATCCTAATGTTTAACCTTTATAGCGGTTTAAGCCAAACGTTTACAAACGTTTCGAAACAAATCCAAACGTTTCACCTTTTTAGCGATATAAGCCAAACATTTAAAACATTACGAAACCAATCCAAACGTTTAAAACCTTACAAAACAAATCCTAACATTTCACCTTTTTAGCGATTTAAGCTAAACGATTACAAACGTTACGAAACAAATCCAAACGTTTCACCTTTTTAGCGATTTAACCTAAACATGTAAAATGTTACTTAACCAATCTAAACGTTTAAAACTGTCACGACCCAATTTCATGGATCGTGATCGGCGCTAGGGTATGGGTATGGTTGTGACAAAACCCGTAGCAAGCCTCGCAAATTAAAATTCAAACATATAAACCTGCAGAAAAACACTGCTCGAGTGCAACCGAGACTCCAACCTAAGTCTAACAGTTTATATAAACAATTATATAATAAAATGCTCGGCTCAAATCCGAGACTCCAAGAAACATGCCTTATATAAATAATAAATCGACTTCAAAGTATAACATGCAAAATGCAATATAACATAGTCGGACTACTCTTACAAACCAAAGTATAAAATATCAATAAAGACTAACTAGTTCTATTGCGGTCTAAGAGTATAAAACAGTTGACTAGTTTTATATAAAACAAAGAACTTCCGAGGGAAAGCAAGAAATCGGAGATCGACCAACGCTCTCAAATCATTAGCCTGGAAAAATTGGGAAAACAACGAGGTCATATATACTGAGATGAGTTCATAATGTTATTGACATTTATTAAGTTTAAAACCCTTAAATCAAATCCTTTTATACTAATATACATAAGATTATGGAAATAACAGTATTAAAATGATACCAGCGTAAGAATGACGTGTCATACTGAACCCAGAGTGGACGGGAACAAATCCTCGTCATATACCAGCGAAAACTGGACATTGGTCTGCCGATCCCAAAGTACTTACTGGTGCACACAGTCTCGATACAAGCCTATCGAGTAGCTCGTTCCAATCCAGATCCATATTCGCTTAAAACAGTTCAAAAATAGTTTTTACACTAAAATAAATGCGGTATTTAATAAAGCGATAAATAACACTACAAAGTCACTGCTTGCTTATCCACGTGAAATCTTGGCAAACAGATAACCCTGCGTAGACTCAGAAGCACGAGCAGTCGACGGGTCTAAAACAAGGTATAAGTTAAAATTCATTCAGCCCTTAACTCTAAGAATACTAGACAACACATAGGACTATTATCTCAACACAACCAAAGAACAACATCTGAAACACAAGTAATTCCAAAGCCAAAATACATACATATCCAACCAACACAATAATTAGTTATGCTTAGATGAGTTCTCGTTTAAAACAATCCTGAGTAATATTTAATTTCAATAAACATTTTCTAACTCCAAAGAATTCCTAGAGTAGTGTGTAAGCCATATATCCATTATATACTCAACACAACATGTCGGGCTACCCATGTCTAACCCGACCCAACCAGAGTAAAATTTAAAGTTAAATCGTTTAAACAGAACCAACGTTTTGAAAATAAAGAACTCACTATAGGCATAACACAACCAAACCAATATAATAAATAATAATAACAAGCCAATAAACTGTCAACACTTGACAATTCCACCCGGAGTTCATACTTCTCAAATAAAATACCTTAAGTGTAAATAACTTGATATCAAACACTTTGAAATACTTAAACTTAGATATGAAATAACAACTCAAATAGCTATAAAATCCTTGTAAAATCCACCACACTTATATACCATAACAACCTTTGATTTTCAAAACAACCCAAGATAAACTAATATTTTATAAATGTCCAAAATAGTTTATAAAACGTATTTTCAGCCATTAACAATTTTATCAAAACCAAAATTAAGCTAAAGCACCCAAATAACCAAATTTGGTAATTTTCCTGAAAATTGCCTAAACTAGTAAATTGATTCAAAACCAACAATAGATGCACCAAAGTATGTTACTACCGATTTAAGAACATCAAAACATCATATAGAAAATATTAGATCAGTAGGTATAGTATTCGAAAACCATTTTTCAATCGTTGTGTTCAATTTCCTTAAATTCGTAAATTTCGTAAATCGTACAGATTTCAAAAGCCAATTCAATTCAAATTCTCACTTTAAATCAAAAGCTCTTGAAATCAGTAGATATAGATGTATAAACTCATAACAACTTAAATAATTCAGATTCAATCATTCGAATCAATCGCTAAAAGAATCAATTCACAAACGACCTTAAAATAGTGATTTCTACGCTTAAATCATAACACGAATCAATACCACTCTTAAATCTAACCAACGAATCCAAACACCCAAAGTATAACCAATCTTAATTACAATAAATCAGCTCTAAAACTTATATTTCCAGAATTAATTATAGCAAAACAGAAAATAATTGCCACAACACCCAAAATATAAATCCATCGCAACAACACATAAATCTCTACCCAAAATTCAAAGTAGAGGAGCACATACCTCTTGAACTCAAAGGAAATGAAATACCTAGAAATATATCAATCAAGCCTACAAAAATTGATGACCAAAGAGCTATTGAATCTAGATTTGAATGAATCGATAAACCAATGATTAAACCATAAGAACAACGATCAAAATACTCACCAAGGATCAAAATATGAGTGGGATGAGGGTAGGAATGATATTGAAAGAGGTCCCAGCCATTCTAGGGTTTTAAAAATGTTTGGAAATAATTTTAGATCGAGATAAGGGAGTATTTATAGTAAATGATGGTTTTAACAGTGTTCCGTCGCGCCCGACATGGGTGTATCACGCTCGAGATGAGTAAATCACGCCCAAGATGAGTAAATCGCGCCCCAGATGGTGTATCACGACCGTGATGATCCTGCCACGCCCGTGATACACCCTCTGCTTCCAAAAATAATGATTTTTACGGCCGTTAAGCCCAAGGTCGATCCACACGGCCCGAACCATACTCAAAACAAGATTGAACATCAAAATAACTATTATGAAAACCAAACCAAAGTTCCAAGGAACCAAACCATCAAATATCAACCCGAAACACATCAGAACAAGCCGGAAAAATACCGGGTGTTACATTCTCCCCAACTTAAAAACAAAATCGTCCTCGATTTTAAAACACCAAACACAACGATCACAAAACTATACATAGAGCGCACAAAACAACCAACACGCAAACGTATAAGCAATAAACCCAACGTACCTCAAGGAAAAAGGGAAGGATAACGTTTACGCATAACAAACTTCGTCTCCCTAGTGCACTCCTCGACAGAGTGACAAAGCGAAACCCGAAATATTAGAATTTCCGTATTAATCAAACTACGCACAGGCGTACCCACAATCACAATAGTTATATTTGCGAACGAAATCACAAACCACCACTTTCGCAAATCAACAACCTTAAATGATCACTAAAACTATAACACTCGCCTTAGGTAAAAATAGAAGGAGTATAAAGTCTTCCCCTTAAAACTCAACATAAATCCTTAGGTCACCCAAGTAAAAGACTCCAATCTTTACCAAACAATACATCTATCAGCATCAAAACGAGAAGGTCAAAACAAGGCAAAGGAACGGACCGAAGTTTAAATCGTAAATCAAACAATACGAAAATCTCATCAATACAAAGCGGATACTTGAAAATAACACTGATGGAAATCCTGCATTCCTTTCCACTTACATATCAACTCAACACCAATATTCTATACCCATAACTTAAATAACCCGCATAAAAAATGAATGATCTCGCCTAATGTATCAACTAGATATGACTCTCCACAAGACCAACTACCTTAACAAATAAAGAATCACGAGATCACAAAACAACATTCCAAGAGTACACCAATTTAACTCATAATAACAAAAGTTCCAAATTGTTAAATAACAAAATCATCCAGAAAGACTCTTCCAATCCTTTGAAAGTATAAAGCCCGAAACTACCTACGGTAACTAACATCGACCACATCCCGCTTATATTACAAAAAATTAATATCTCGTCGCACACACAAGAAGGTTCAACAACCGATTAAACGATATCCAAATTTTCACCATAAAATCATAAATCAAAAGTATCAATTAAACAACCCTTATTGTTGAAATCTATTCATCGCGCTCCTTAAATCAACAACTCATATTTCTCAACAAACTCAAATTTCAAAAATTATTCAACCAAAATAATTATAACCTTGCAACCAAAAGATCACCTAGATCGAATCCACCATTAACCGGATCATTTGTTATGCTCAAGTCAAACTTACAAGAAAACAAGATATTCGAAACATGAAACACTACATTAATATTTTCCACTTTTCTTTTAAAGACGTTAACATCTTATACCTCTCTTTACATACAAAAATCAAAATGTTTTTACCGTTGGAAAACCTCCAATTTTATAAACACATTAAAATTTTGAAAACATTCGTATTTTGAATTCACAGTTACACCTTACTTTTAAATAAGTTTGCAAATTTATAAAATTGTTAAACTGACAAAATTATTATTTCCTTCAATTCAAACTTCCTTTTAATAAAATGGAAAATATCTGAAAAGAAAAACTCTTGTTCACACAATATATTATACGAGTATACCAAAATATTCAAACAAAATCGAATATGTAAAAACAAACTTTTTTTAAAAATCACGGCGTATACACACACGTAGAGAATAACCAAACCCCTTAGTCCAACAACCTCAAATCATAAGTCGGAAACTAACACATAAGTCTTTCAATACGACCTCAAAAATCCTATCACACCTATAGCAACAAAAACTTGAGTGCAACCTTATATCCAATACTAATTCCTACAATTATAGTTATTTAAATAATATAAAACTGATCATTGCAACGCAATCGTCCTTAATTCACCACTATGATATGAGAGTATTTGTCTACCTACCTTTCGGTAACAGTTTCAAAATCATTTGAAATCTAACAACTTTATACATTTATCCCAAAGTGACTCGCGAGTTCATTTTAAAATATTCTCCTCAAAAACACTTTATTGATAAAATCCATTTTACATAATTGTGCGCCAGGGTGATGACATCTCTCATCCCCAAAGAGTTGCATCCAACTCTAATTATTTCTATGCACGTGATGCATGTATTATTATGCATGTATCAATTTTTCATTTCTCTTTTATTTAGTGAACAGACTCAATGCTCGATGCGATTGCCTCTTCGTAATATTCATAATGCATGTTCATGATATGTCCGGGCACAATTACGTGATAAAAATAATTTTAAATACTTTAGCAAATAAACATTTAAAATCAATCTCTAAATAAAACATTTGCTAGACGTTACATCTATGAGATATGCACTCGATAGCCTCAAAATATATCCCAAACTCCATACTTGCAATCCACCAACGTACGATACTATCATAACAACTCAACACGATAACTTTGTTAAAAACTCTTTCGTATAAAAAGTATCAAACTAACTTCAACCAAACTTAATCTTATACCCAAGGAAAACAACACATCAACAAAACTTCCAATATCCCTTGGTAGTTCCAACAAAACTTACCGGCAGTTTTCACATCGCATTATTCAATCTTAATGAAAAAACACCACTGTATTAATACACTGATATATATTCTCGGGTCAAAATTTCCAATATCCCTTGTAGGATAATCAGAAACCATCAACCCTTCCAAGGAAATACTTCCCTCATCTCCTTCGATATCAAAGTCCAAAGATTTCAATCCACAAAACAATACACCAAACCCAGAGTAACTCAAAACCAAAACTAAAGCAATATAGGGTCTAAACGAAGGTTCAACTCACAAATCAAAATCAAACTTTTTAGGTTAAGACAAATAGAACCACATGAAATATTTTACCTCACGTGCTAATCCACACGACGAGACAAAACAAAAATCAACAAACCAAAATACAGAACGCAATAATATCAAAAATTTACGATTTTTAAAAACCAAAATTCATAAAAACATGCCATTATCCACATTAAACCCTAAGGTATCTCAAAAGATAAAATTAAAATATGCTACAATACTCTCCAAATTATTGTACCGAAATCAACAAATAGTAAGTAATCGATCAAAATACGCATCGAAACTTATTCTGAAATATAAGTCAATCATAAAAGTTTACAAATTCTAGTTGAGCCTCACGAGTTTAAAAACTTTCATTTTCCGGAAAACCTCCTTTATAAATAAATTTCTTTAAAAGTTTCCAAAGTATCTCAATCCAAAACAACCATCGAGTTAGCCAAGTCATTACAACTACCAAGCTCAACTCCCAAATTTGGGTGACCCAAGTCAAACCCAAAACCACTATTTATATAATATATTCAAAATATTTAAAAATCCGAAAAAAATTCTTTTAATTAAAAATCTCAATCCTTTCAAAAGAAGAGCTCAACGCAACTCAAGTATCAAAAATCAACTCAATCACTTAATTAAGAAAAACATAAATCACAACAAACCATTCTGTATACACCTAATCCAGCCAATAATAAAATACAAAACATATAACCAACGACGCTTCAAATGTCGACATACCACAACATAGTAAAAATAACAACAATGTTAAATTTTCAAAACGGTGAATCATCTCATAAATAATATTATTTTGGAAATAATCATTGGTCAATACCAAGTCAAATGTAAGATTCTGAAATACGAGAAATTTGTTTTACTTGCAAAATAACCAAAAATCACATTTTTAAAGTACTATGACCATAACACTCATCCGTCTCGTGTAAAAATACAAACCAAATTTAAACAATTTCCTTAATAAAGCTATAAAATCAATGTGCGGTCAAATAACATAAAGCTAAAAAACATGCTTAAAGATTTAACACAAAAATCCTTTAAAATCCACATTAGGCCAACGCCTAACGTATCATAGTACGTGCCAACCTATTTAGCACCCAACAAACACAGCCAAAATCAAACTGTACTCACCAACAAGGTGAAAGAAATCTAATTATAATCAAAATCATCTAAAGCGTAAAAGCCAACAGCTAATCACCTAAGGTAAACATCATATAAGGCACAACAACCAACAAAGCATCACCTGAAGTAAACACCAAATAAGGCACAACACCCAACCAAAATGTCACCCAAAGTAAACACCATATAAGGTACAATAGGCAACAAAAATCACTCAAAGTATATCTCATATATGGTACAACAGCCAACAAATCACCCAATCTTTAAGTAGTAAACATTCCAAAGTAAAGCATCGGTAACACATAAGACCGACACTTAACATTCCTATTGATGAAGGTAGAAAGTTTTAAAAGACAAGACATGAATCCTAATTCCGCAGTAGATCATATGACACACAAACAACTTAACATGCCATAAAATAATAAACACATAACATGCGAAAATGGCCTTGGTTTGAAACCAAAGCTCTGATACCAACTATGTCACGATTCAATTTCATGGATCGCGATCGGCGCTAGGGTATATATATGGTTGTACCAAAACCCGTAGCAAGCATCGCGAATAAACATTCAAACATATAAACCTGTAAAAAAACACTGCTTGGGGGCAGCCGGGACTCCAACCTAAGTCTAGCAGTTTATATAAACAATTATATAATATAATGCTAGGCTCAAACCTGCGACTCCAAAAAACATGCCTTATATAAATAATAAATCGATTCCAAAGTATAACATGCAAAAAATCAATATAACATAGTCGGACTACTCCGACAAACCAAAGTATAAAATATCAATAAAGACTAACTAGTTCTATTGCATCTAAGAGTATAAAACAATTGACTAGTTTTATTTAAAACAAAGAACCTCCGAGGGAAAGCAAGAATTCGGAGATCGACCAACGCTCTCAAATCATAAGCCTGGAAAAATTGGGAAAACAACGAGGTTAGATATACTGAGGTGAGTTCATAATGCTATTTACATTTATTAAGTTTAAAACTGTAATATCCCGTGTTTTTCCGTCATGGTTTCGTTGTGTTTCCGACTTAGTTTTGGATTGTTAATGGCAGACTTAGCAAGTGTGACACTTTATTTGGTGTTTGAGTTGTATCTTGTATGTGTCGCATATGTCGTGTGAGTTTTCGATGGCGATTTGATTTGTATTCGGTTTATAATCGATGATGTATTCGTATACCTTCTGAATCTGACATGTTTTGAGAAAACATGCATATCTCCCAATATAACCGTTGGATCGGGCTCATGTTTGGGTTTCACCTTTTTAGCAAATTAAGCCAAACGTTTAAAACGTTGCGAGACTAATCCAAACATTTAAAACGTTACGAAATGTAATATCTCGTAAAATTTTAATTTATTTTTTGATAATTTCTGACAATTTTTCCGGTCGTTTTGAAGTAACTTCGATGATAGCGGTTTGATTCGAGTTGGTTGGTTTGAGGTTGATTTTATTGGATTCAACCAATTAATTGTTTTAATATAAAAATAAAAAAAAGAAATTTTAATCTTTCCCGTTCGAGAATTGAGATTCTCGAACGGGAATCAGGCCTGAAAGGCCATTCCCGTTCGAGAACTTAAACATTCCTTGAACCCTTTCATTCGGCCCTTTTCGATCTCTTTTACGGCCCGTTTCCTTGCGTTATTTAAAGTCGGCTTCTAAATTAAAAACCTAGATCACGCTGCAAGCAAGACCTAGCCGTTTTTCATTTGTTCTTTCGCTGAGAAACGAAGCCGTAATCATCCTCCAAAGATCTTTGTTCAGTAAGTATTCTTGATTCTTTGGATTTCAGTTTTCCTTTGAAACGTCTTTCGGTTTTCTGATTCGTTCTTGCTCGTTTCATAATCGAAATCAGAACCGTTTGATTCCAGACGTTCTAGACTCACGTACCTTCATTTCCCTATCTCGGTTTTGCTAAACGGTACGTAATCGACCTCGTTTCAATCGCCGTCGTTTCATCGTTTTTGTACGCAAATGTGTTTTCTGTTTTGCTTTAATGTTTCTGCCGAACCATTCCTTCCTCTTTTGGTTTTGATTTTGCTTGTTTATGATTATAAATCTCCTGGGTTATCGTTTGTTAAAGCTTTCAATGAGTTTTGTTATTCCAGATTGTTGCTCGTCGTTCTCGGGATGATTAAATTGCAGTGATGTTCTTGAGTTAATTCTTGGTGTTTATGTCAAATGTTGTGTTGTTTGAATTGATGTTAGATTTTGGTTTGCTTATTAGCATTAGGTTGTTTAGAAAGTTTGAGTCCATGTTCATTAATGGAGTTATTGGATGAATCTGTAAGGCGGGGCTGTTTGTTGTTTTGAATATGAGAAGATGGCCAAATGGTCATATTGGTCATGAATATTGTTTAACTAATTCAAAGAAATCCCTTAGGTTAAACTTTGTCTTTTATTCGATAATAAATAGGATTTTGATTTAATTTTTAATTAACAAATTGTAATTGACAGTTTTTATAATTTAAGTTAATATAATTACTCGGGTAATTATATTTGCCTTCAAATGTCGTTGTGTCAAAAGTTGGCTAAATTACAATTTAGTCCCTGAACTTATTTTTATAACTTAATTAAGTGGATTTGTGATAAGTAATTTTATATCTTGTTTTTATTATAAACAAAACCAATTAAATTGATTTTGGATACCAAATTGGCTAAAGTGCAATTTAGTTCCTAATTGGCAAAAGTACAATTTAGTCCCTAAACTTTTATGAACTTAAAATGGTTAGATTTTTGGGTCGTAACTTGGGTTACTTGAAATTGAAGTTATTGAGTTCCGCTTTTAAAATGGATTATTATTTTGTTAATTTATTTTATAAATATAAACTTGGGTTTATATTTGATAAACGTTTTGAATCGGGTTAGACTTGGGTCGCCCGACAAGTGAGGTTAGCTTGGTAGTTTGTGATAACTCGGCTAACCCGCTATTTGGAAAATTATTTATTATGTAAATATTATTAAATAATGTATTATAAATTGGATTTTAAGCGAGAACTCAATAGACGTATATTAATTGGGCTTTATTACCTAATGGGTATTTTTGTGTATTCTGGCTTGTTTATTTCCGACGTGTTAATTGTGCTAGTCCTATGTGGTGTCTAGTACTCTCTAGAGTTAGGGTCTGTTTTTAAAAATTATATTATTTGTCTAGACCCGTCTACTGTTCGTGCTTCAGAGGCGAACCAGGATTAGTTGCTTGCCGGTATTTCACGTGGATTAGCAAGCAGTGAGTTTGTACTTACTATTTACCGCTTTATTAAGTAAATTGTTATTTTAATATTAAATATATACTGTAAGTATATTTTCGAACTGTTTTTATATTATGGCTACTAGTTGGAACATGCTACCTAATGGGCATCATTAGGACTGCGTGCGCACCGGTATTGATCTGGGTAAGGTATATATGGAAATGTGGTAACTCGGTGTAAGCATAGCTCTCGGGACCAGGTAGAGTAACTCGGTGTAGCTCAGCTCTCAGGACTCTGGTATAAGTGTGGTCGGTGGTAACTCGGTATTGAGCTCAGCTCTCGGGACCAGGCCTTTTGGATTATATTGTTTATTTAGAATTGTGGATTAGGGTTCCAACTATTATTCGTAATATCGTTATTAAATGTTTTAAACGGTTTTAAAGGTTTTCCACTTAATAAATGTAGATAGTGGTATAAACTCATCTCAGTATATCTGACCCCGTTGTTTTCCCAATTTTTCCCAGGGTTATGATCTAAGAGAGTCTGGTGATCTCCGTATTTACTTTTCCTCGGAGGTTCCATTTATTTTAGTAGAACTGTCAAACTATTTTATTCTTAGACCGCAGTAGTTGATTAGACGTCTTTATTTTATTCTAGTTGTTGTCAGATTGGTCTGACTGAATATTTATTGCTCTGGCATGTTAAACGTTTATTCCGGATTATTTATGTTAAGCCGATTTAATACTGTTATTGAAAAGCATGTTATTTTAATTGTTGAATATTATAACTGCTAGATTTAGGCTGAAGTCTCGGTTGCCCCCGAGCATTGGTTTTCTGCAGGTTTACGTGTTTATATGTTAAATGAAAGGCTAGCTACGGGTTTTGGTACGACATTACCCATACCCTAGCGCCGGTCGCGATTTCATGAAAATGGGTCGTGACAAACTTAGTATCAGAGCTTTGGTTTCAAACCAAGGCCAAATTGCTTGCTATGTGTTTACTCTGTTAAGTATGGTTGTGTTTTAGGAACTACTGCGGATATAGGTTTCTGTCATGTCTTTAAAAAAAACGTCATCTTTTGATTTTTAAAATATTCTGCCTACACCAATAGGATTGCGTTGAGTCAGTCATTATATGTTGATTTGATGCTAATTTTATTTCACTTGGGTGAATATCTTATTGCTGTTGATTTCTTGGGAAATCCTATTTGTTGCTTGTTTTGTTCATACTTGGGTATGAAATATCTGTGTATTTAAATTGTTCTTGTTCAATCCTTAAGATATGAACAACGCTATTCGTACTCGTGCTCGTGCTACGGCAGAGCAAGAAGCTGAGGCTGATGATGCGATTTCCATGGAAGTCGATCAGAATGTGCCACAGGTTCAGGCCAATGCTGGACGTGGTCGAGGTGGAGGTGCTGGCAGAGGCAGAGGAGCTGGTGCTGGTAGAGATAGAGGAGCTGGTGCTGGTAGAGGTGGAGCTAGAGGACGTGGTGCAGCAGGTGTTCAGCCACCGAATGTGCAGCAGGCACCGGAGGTGCATCAAGCACCAAACATGCAAGCATTCGACTTCACTACTTTCTTGGCTGGCGTTGTCGAGATGCAGAACAATCAGGCTCTTCTGCAGAATCAGTGTAATATACTGGGTCAGATAGCGCAGCAACAGCAACCTCAGGCTGGTGCTGTAGCTGGTATTGGTGGACTTGCTGGTGTCGGTCATGTTCCGACAGACAGAGAGGTAGTGATGAGCTACATGAAACTATCTCCGACTACTTTTGATGGCACTGGTGATGCTCTTGATTTTCTTGAGGAGCTTGAGTACAACAGTCAGAGGATTCAAGCTACTGATCGTCAATCAGTGATGCTTGTGGAGATGTCACTGAAGGGTCCAGCAAAGGACTGGTTTCGTGATAATATGAGACAGGATATGGCTACTGTGACTTGGGCTGAGTTTGTGGTCAGATTCAGAGGTTTCTATTTACCCTTCTCTTTTACTGAGAGTCACAGGGAGAAGCTGCTTCATTTGAAGAAGGGGGATAGATCGGTGACTGACTACACTACAGAGTTTGTCCGTTTGGGGCGATTTGCTACAGACCTACAGGGTGATCAAGCGCGAGTGAACGGCCGCTATGTTAGGGGCTTGGGCCCAGACTTCCTTCCTTTGCTTATAGGAACAGACATGGACTTCACTAGAATAGTGGATAGTGCTCGTCGGCTGGAGAGCTCGATGATTCAGTTTGGGACGATCTCTGACCCTTTCCAGACTCAGAAGGGAAAGAGTGATATTCCTAGTGGGGGACAGCAGGCCCCAGCGCAGCATGGTAGTGGGAACTACTATATCGGCTCTTCCCAGGCCAATAGGGGGAGTCGTCGGACGCACAACAAGGGGAGGCATAGTGCTAGGAGTGCTCCGTACAGTTCTAGCAGCAGTGGGAGTAACCGTGGTTCAGGACACGGGTACAGTGGTGGATCAAACATTCCGTTCTGCCAAAATTGCAGACGCAGGCATTATGGTCAGTGCCAGTTAGCTCCTGGAGGTTGTTTTACTTGTGGCCAGCCGGGTCATTTCTCCAGGGAGTGTCCGACATCTGGGCAGCAGATGTCTAACTCCAGTGTGGCGCAGTCATCTTATCAGCAGCAGAGACCTGCGTTTACACAGTCTGTAGGGTACTCTCAACCTGCAGCATCTTTTGGTGGCCAGTGGGGCCGTGGTTCTGGTGGCAGAGGTTTTGGTGGCCATGGTAACGGGGGTAGAGGTTCCAACGGTTATGGTACTGGGCAGAGTTCGCAGCAGCAGCCGCAAGGTCAGGCCAGAGTGTTCGCACTTACTCCTCAGGATATGCGTGCATCAAATGCCGTGGTGCAAGGTACCATTCCGATCTCTTTTACTGATGCTTTGGTGTTATTTGATGCGGGTGCAACCCATTCGTTTGTGTCTACTTGCTTTGCTGGGAAATTGGGTATTGCATCAACTGTTTTGAGTGAACCTCTAGCTATGTCTACACCTATGTCTGAAGGTGTAGTAGTGGACGTTGTGTATCCTTCTTGTCCAGTGGTTATTCAGGGTAGAGAATTATGTGCTGATTTGATTTTACTTGACGTTCTTTCTTTTGATGTCATCTTGGGGATGGATTGGCTGTCGCGCCATTATGCTTCTATTGACTTTCGAGGGAAGTCAGTCGAGTTTCGGATTCCAGGTGATCTACCTTTTTCCTTTCAGGGAGAAAAGGCGGAGACACCTAAGAATCTGATTTCCGCCATCAAGGCGAAGCGGATGTTGGGCAAGGGTTGCCAGGGTTTTCTTGCTGTGGTTCGTGATTTGGAGACTAGTAGTGGGGATATGCATAGTGTTCCGATAGTGAACGAATTCACTGGTGTGTTTCCAGAGGAATTGCCTGGATTACCACCTGATCGCGATATTGAGTTTTGCATTGATGTGGTTTCTGGTACAGCTCCGATTTCGATACCGCCGTATCGGATGG